>NW_028319059.1:3412500-3712500 GCF_062004578.1 Staurois parvus
GGTAAAACAACCCTGATTTGTCCTTCTTTTGTGTATGTAGCTGTTTGCTCGGAGTTCAGCTTTAAATCCCACCTTTATTTCACCTTCATCCTCAATGCAATTTGCAAACATTTCCACTAGCTGTCCCAATTTTCCTGTACAATTTTGTGAAAATGAGAAGTCGCGGTTTGGCTCATCCCTGGCCGTGGTTATATAGAGTACAGTATATCATAGGGAGGCAGAACACAGCAGCTACTTCTTGGCTTTGAATGGGTTAACCCATCAGAAGAATGATTGCAGGTCCAGCAGGTACAATAGCCGGGACTGAATGAACTCCTCCTGCAGCAGAAATATATATATTATTTTACTGAAAAATGCAGTTTTGATATATATTTGTAGGAGAGCCATGGGACGTATAAAATCAATAATGCTTTCTTTTGATTCTGTAGATTCTTTTCTTGCAGAAAATATATAGTTCAGGAGGCTTTGGTGAGCCTGTGCCATGCATTTGGTACATGATTAAAAAAAAAAAGGCTTCCTTGAAGGGGAGCAAACTGGGAGCTAACACTTAGCAACACAAGAGTTAAAGGATCCGTCCCCTCAAAACTGATGTTTTAGGGTCTCTTCTATCACTCAGGGACTCTATTGGTGGGATCTTTCCCCCAAGTTTCTGGATCTGTACATCTGCTGTACACATTGTGAGGAGTTTCCACTATCACTGTGCCGAGTTCCCTGGTCTGTACACCTGCAGTGACCATTATGAGGGGTTCCCACCACACCTGTGCTGAGTTCCCGGGTCTGTACACCAGCTGTGCCCATTATGAGGGTTCCCACCATCCCTGTGCCGAGTTCCTGGGTCTTTACGCCTTCTGTGCCCATTATGAGGGTTCCCACCATCCCTGTGCCGAGTTCCTGGGTCTTTACGCCTTCTGTGCCCATTATGAGGGGTTCCCACTATCCCTGTGCTGAGTTCCTGGGTCTGTACACCCGCTGTGCCCATTATGAGGGCTCTCACTATCCCTGTGCTGAGTTCCCTGGTCTGTACACTTGCTGTGCCCATTATGAGGGGTTCCCACTATCCCTGTGCTGAGTTCCTCGGTCTGTACACCTGCTGTGCCCATTATGAGGGGTTCCCACCATCCCTGTGCCGAGTTCCTGGGTCTTTACACCTTCTGTGCCCATTATGAGGGGTTCCCACTATCCCTGTGCTGAGTTCCTGGGTCTGTACACCCGCTGTGCCCATTATGAGGGGTTCCCACTATCCCTGTGCTGAGTTCCTGGGTCTGTACACCCGCTGTGCCCATTATGAGGGCTCTCACTATCCCTGTGCTGAGTTCCCTGGTCTGTACACTTGCTGTGCTCATTATGAGGGGTTCCCACTATCCCTGTGCCGAGTTCCTGGGTCTGTACACCCACTGTGCCCATTATGAGGGGTTCCCACCATCCCTGTGCTGAGTTCCATGGTCTGTACACCGGCTGTGCCCATTATGAGGACTCCCACTATCCCTGTGCTGAGTTCCTGGGTCTGTACACCTGCTGTGCCCATTATGAGGGGTTCCCACTATCCCTGTGCTGAGTTCCTGGGTCTGTACACCTGCTGTGCCCATTATGAGGGGTTCCCACCATCCCTGTGCAGAGTTCCTTGGTCTGTACACCCGCTGTGCCCATTATGGGGGCTCCCACCATCCCTGTGCTGAGTTCCCGGGTCTGTACACCTGCTGTGCCCATTATGAAGGCTCCCACCATCTCTGCAATGACTGTCCAGGTCTGTACACCTGCTGTGCTAAATGTGAGAGGTTCCCACCATCCCTAATATGAGTTTCCGGGTCTGTACACCTGCTGTGCCCATTATGAGGGGTTCTGATCATCTCTGTGTTGAGTTCCCGGGTCTGTACACCTGCTGTGCCCATTATTATTACTGTTATATTATTATAATACAGAATTTAGATAGCGCCAACAGTTTTCACTGCTCTTTACACTACAAAGGGGGACAGTACAATTACAATACAGTTTAATACAGAAGGAATAGGAGAGCCCTGCTCATGGAGCTTACAATCTAAAGGTAGGTGGGGTTCCCACCATTTTGTGCTGAGTTCCTGGTTTTGTACACCTGCTGTACATTTCATACACCAGTCCTGAGTCTGTACATCTGTTTTTGGCTTTATGAGGGGTTCTCACCATTCCTGCGATGAGTTTCCAGATCTGTACACTTGCTGTGCCCATTATGAGGGGTTCCCACCATCCCTGTGCCAAGTGATCTGGTCTGTACACCTACTAATCCCATTGTGAGGAATTCCCACCACCATCCCTATGCTGGGTTCCCAAGTCTATACAACTGTAATGCCCTTTATGAGGGGTTTTCTCCATCCAATTGCTGAGTTCCTGAATCTGAACATCTGCTGTGCCCATTATAAGAGGCTCCAAGCATACCTGCATGATTTATATATTTTATACAATGGAGGAAGAAGGTACCAGGAAGGATTTATAGGTGTTCAGCTATATCAATGGAACCAAGGGTGTAGATAAGGGGGGGGGATATGGGGGTCCAAATTGTCCTAGAGCATCCTGGCTGGCAGCCGTTTTAAGGAGCTAGAGCTGCATTCTTCTACATTCCCTGGGCGCTGACAAGACCGTGCAGCAGAGACTAGACAGTAGAACTTTAGTGGACTGCATTGGCAGCCTGGATTTTGGCCATGCCTGCCATCATGAAGAAAGCACCAGTGGACAGCGCAGGATGCTGAAGGTGATCAGAGAGACTCATGTCAGGCAGTGTCAGGGAATAAAACAAAGAAATCCTGACAAATGCACCAATGCCCAATATGGCCAGTCTAATTTGCGTAAAAATGTGCGCATGTGCATAGGTGCATGGCACAAAGTCGGGCATCCATGTGTGTGACGGCGCATCGGCACACGCAAGGCGCAACAGTTGCTGGCGGCCAGTGGCCTTTTTTGTTTTCACTGTGATGAGAGGGCTCCCCTTACGGCTAAGTGCAAAATACCCCTGAAGGTGCAGTGCCCAAAGAAGCACGGGTTGCCAATGATATAGTTGCCTGGTGATACCCGATAAGATGACACCCATGGGTGGAGAGACTATAGGAGCAGGCTCTCTAGAAGACTGGTGGATCTAGACAGATGGACGGAGCAGGAAGTGAAGTCAGAAGCCAGAGTCAAGGTCAAACACAGAGCATCAATCAGAAGTGAAGACAGGAGCGTAGTCAGGAGCAGGCCATGCACAAGTTGCCAATCAGGTATAGGAATTTTTAACTAAAAATGTTTTTTTGTCATGACTTATTGTCATAATAAAGTACATATGATTTTACTACTATGTGTTTATGTATTCTGTGCCTTTAAAGTCCATTTTCTCCCTTTGTTTATTTCCTTTTCCCCCTTTTTGAGTTTAGTGAACTAGGACGTGCAGGGGCGGACTGACCATTTGGAAACTCGGGCACTGCCTGAGGGCCCGGAGTCAGTAGGGGGCCCCATGAGATGCCCCTGGTTCCTTTTTCATAGGCTTTTTTGAGTTTGGGCAAGGACACAGGGGCCCCATGATCCCCTATTGCCTGGGGGCCCCATGAGTTGCCAGTCCGTCCCTGAGGACATGGCACTAGTGTATAAAAAATTGGAAGTGAGCTGAGACCCGAGTGCACTCCATATTTTCTTTTTTGTTTAGTCCAATTACTATGAAAGTTCGTCCATCAACGGATCAAAGGTTGTGCAGCTCTTACACCAGGCTGGGGAAGCCCGAAATAAACTTCAATGAAAAACAAAAACAAAAGCGCAATAACCTTGCGCATTGCCTCAGTAAAAAAGAGTGTTTTTTTGAATTAAGAGCTCAGAGCTCTGAGGAAGAAGGGATCGCCCTTCGAAACACGTCAGCTTTACCCTGAGAGTCTCCCCTCTCGATGGGATTCGCACGTGTCTCCTACTCCAGTGTTCCGATTTTGGATTTGAAATGCCTTATAAATAGTCCAATTACTATGAACGTTCGTCCATCAACAGATCAAAGGTTGTGCAGCTCTTACACCAGGCTGGGGAAGCCCGAAATAAACTTCAATGAAGAAAAAGAACAAAAGCGCAATAACCTTTGTGCATCGCCTCAGTAAAAAAGAGTGGTTTTATTGAATTAAGAGCTCTGAGGAAGAAGGGATCGCCCTTCGAAACACGTCAGCTTCACCCTGAGAGTCTCCCCTCTCGATGGGATTCGCACGTGTCTCCTACTCCAGTGTTCCGATTTTGGATTTGATATGCCTTATAAATAGTCCAATTACTATGAAAGTTCGTCCATCAACGGATCAAAGGTTGGGCAGCTCTTACACCAGGCTGGGGAAGCCCGAAATAAACTTCAATGAAGAACAAAAACAAAGGCGCAATAACCTTTGCGCATCACCTCAGTAAAAAAGAGTGGTTTTATTGAATTAAGAGCTCAGAGCTCTGAGGAAGAAGGGATCGCCCTTCGAAACACATCAGCTTCACCCTGAGAGTCTCCCCTCTCGATGGGATTCGCACGTGTCTCCTACTCCAGTGTTCCTATTTTGGATTTGATATGCCTTGTATATTGCCACTTTTGTGAGTATATATCTTAATTCGATAAAATCACTCTTTTTTAACTGAGGTAATGCGCAAGGTTGGTGTGCTTTTGTTGTTGTTCTCCATTGGAGCCCTCTCATCACCTCAGCCTCCGGTCAGGTATGTGACAGGCAGAGAACGCTGTTGGGAGAATGCAGAGAAATAGAGAACAACCCACATTGGATGAATTATGTAGAATGTGCTAAGCAATTCTGCCTTGAATGGCTGCTAGTGGCTGGATGCAAATTTACGGTGATATACTTGTAAACCCACATATAGCATACAGATGTATTCCCTGAACATAGAACATCTGCTTTTGGGGATCAAGTCGGTATGCTAAACACCAGGGGCGGACTGACAACTCATGGGGCCCCCGGGCAATAGGGGATCATGGGGCCCCTGTGTCCTTGCCCAAACTCAAAATAGCCTATGAAAAAGGTACCAGGGGCATCTCATGGGGCCACCTACTGACCCCGGGCCCTCGGGCAGTGCCCGAGTTTCCAAATGGTCAGTCCGCCCCTGCTAAACACGGGTTTACACTAGTACTGGTGTATATCCAGGAATGGCCATTCATGTCTATGGGTAGCTGTACACAGCACCTGGGCTTCCTGTGCTCAGAAATATGCCTGTATTTGCATTGGACATGACCGCATATGTCCGTGTGCATGAGGTCTTTGGAAACAAGGACTGTGGCATGTGTTCCAGTGTAGACTCAATTCTTAAGCCCCTCCCACTCAGCGCAGTTCGCCAGATCTGTTATTCACTGTGACACGTATAACGCTTACCTTATTGTTCCCCATTGGGTGCTTAAGGTTGACCCCACTCCCAAGAGTTATCTACATTCCTGAATGATAGCATTGACATCTTTGCAGACTTCCTCACACCAAGGATGGAATTATGTCATTAGAACAGGGTTGTTCCACAGCATTCACACCTCCCATCCTGTTCCTGGACAATCACCATCTGGCTTGACACAATCCATGGTGACTGGATACAGTGTCAGTATCTACCTGTGTAGACATAAATGTTGGGGAATCTTAGTGACGCTCATTAAAAGTAAGCCTGGAGCAGGGGCGGACTGACCATTTGAGAACTCGGGCACTGCCCGAGGGCCCAGAGTCAGTAGGAAGCCACATGAGATGCCCCTGGTACCTTTCATAGGCTTTTTTGGGTGTGGTTTGAGTGTGGGCGAGGACACAGGGGCCCCATGATCCCCTATTGCCCGGGGGCCCCATGTGTTGTCAGTCTGCCGCTGGTCTGGAGACGTTACGAAAATGTCTTCAACATTACTGATTAAGTCCAGTTGAAAGTGACCAACTACTACTAGATATACCATGACCTGGATGAATGAGATCCTTGATGTGTTTCTTGGATTGGCTGGTGTCTGAATTCTAAATGCATGGTTCATCGCAAAAACAATGTAGCAGGTCAGTTGTCCATGTCAGGGGCGGACTGATCATTTGGAAACTCGGGCACTGCCAGAGGGCTCGGGGTCAGTAGGGGGCCCCATGAGATGCCCCTGGTACCTTTTTCATAGGGTTTTTTGAGTTTGGGCAAGGAGAAAGGGGCCCCATGATCCCCTATTGCCTGGGGGCCCCATGAGTTGTCAGTCCGTCCCTGAGGACGTGGAACTAGTGTATCAAAAATTGGAAGTGACCTGACACCCGAGTGCACTCCATATTTTCTTTTTTGTTTAGTCCAATTACTATGAAAGTTCGTCCATCAACGGATAAAAGGTTGTGCAGCTTTTACACCAGGCTGGGGAAGCCCGAAATAAACTTCAATGAAGAACAAAAACAAAAGCGCAATAACTTTGCGCATCGCCTCATTAAAAAAGAGTGGTTTTATTGAATTAAGAGCTCAGGGCTCTGAGGAAGAAGGGATCACCCTTCGAAACACGTCAACTTCACCCTGAGAGTCTCCACTCTCGATGGGATTTGCACGTGTCTCCTACTCCAGTGTTCCGATTTTGGATTTGATATGCCTTATAAATAGTCCAATTACTATGAAAGTTCGTCCATCAACGGATCAAAGGTTGTGCAGCTCTTACACCAGGCTGGGGAAGCCCGAAATAAACTTCAATGAAGAACAAAAACAAAAGCGCAATAACCTTGCGCATCGCCTCAGTAAAAAAGAGTGGTTTTATTGAAATAAGAGCTCAGAGCTCTGAGGAAGAAGGGATCGCCCTTCTAAACACGTCAGATTCACCCTGAGAGTCTCCCCTCTCGATGGGATTCGCACGTGTCTCCTACTCCAGTGTTCCGATTTTGGATTTGATATGCCTTATATATTGCCAGTTTTGAGACAGGGGCCCCATGATCCCCTATTGCCCGGGGGCTCCATGTGTTGTCAGTCCGCCCCTGGTCCATGTATAATGTTATTTCTCCCCGTTCACTCCAAGCCCTTCCCTGCCGCTGACACCATCCCTGAATGTTACATGAGCACAACACAGGACAACATTACACAGCTGGTTAATTCATTAGCGGCTAGCAGTTTTTAGATAATTTATTAGTAAATGAGATCAGCCGCTGTAATTTTATTGCATCGCATTTTAATTTGATAACATCTGCATAATTTCACGCTGGTGTAAACAAGCTAGAAAATCGATGATTCTTCTTTTTTCCCTTTTCTTAATGGGGATGGAGATAATGACAAAGATAAGAAGGAGCCAAATGAGCACGAGACACGATACGTGTTTGTATGCAAAGTATACAATCACAGAGCTAAAGCTTAAAGCACTCAAGGAGTGACAATCAAAAAGATAATCTATATGTTTAAGTGATCAACATATACATATCATGTGCCCACTTGGAAGAAAAATATATTTGAAATATATTTTAAAAATATTCTTCCCAAATATATTGACATATATTTGAAATACTATCATTTTGGCCACCATTCCTGCGAGGACCCCGAAGAAGTCACGAGACCACGTGACGTAACGCGTAGGTACGCCGATATGCAGCTTCCGGTTTTGTAGTGATGCACTTCCGGTACGGGACGCCATCTTGGAACTCCCAGGAAATACTACATGCATGCAATCTACTCACATAGAGGAAAGAGGCTGTAAAACAAATGTGAGTTGCCTTTTAATTTAAATAAAAAGATCTGCAAGCTTGATTTACTACACTATGGAAGATCTCTTTTGTGCTCACTAATATGTGAGTGAGATTTCACAGAACACCTGTTTAGAGGGTCCTAAAGGACACAGAGGAGAAATCTGGAAGAAACAGTTTGGGAAGGAGAGTTACCAGTCGGTGCTGTTGAGGATCCAGGGTGATCCTGAAGGCTTTCTGGCCCTTAGGGGTCGCAGAAAGGAGGTGAGGAGGCACTGCAGCTGGAGTGGAAAAGAGTGCTGGCACTTGCACGATCGAGCAGCAATTTGCACATTGCATATATATGTGACATCACTCACTTATTCAACTATTGGATTTTTTTTGAGATTTGAAGTGGCACCTATCACAGTATTCATCACTTTTATTTTTATAGTAATTATGTTTAATAATGTGTTGGCACTTGTTTAGGGCACTAAGATGACCCTGTCACTTTAGGTTGTGTCACAATTATATATATATATTAATATTTATTTTATTGTTTATCACTAATCACGTTAAGGTTTGATCTGTTTATGAACTAATAACTATGGTCATCTAGTTTAGTAGCGTTACACTATTTTATACTTATTTATTGCACTGTTTTGGTATCGGCTTGAGTGTTAGCAGCTGTAGGGTAGGGTTGAGGTCCATAACAGAGCAGGAGGAACCTTTTGATTTTTAGTCGGCAATCATTGTATCTGATTATTTGGGGTTATTCTTTTTGAAGACCCGCTGTTTAACCACTTGCCGCCCTGCCACTGCATATATACGTGTGCAGGGCGGCACTGGGGCGCAAAAGGGCGTTTTAAAACGGGCTCCGCGCTCCCGACATTTTCGCGGGCAGGGGGCTCCCACCGACCTGCGGGTGACACCATTTGATCCTGGAGGGATCAATCATTCGATTTCAGCCAGTGATGTCTGGCTGAAATCAGATGATCGGTCCCTGTCCTATCCTGTCCTGTGTTGACAGTTGCACAGGACAGGATATGATGTCATTCTTTTCTGCCTGGACACATTCCGTTCCAGACAGAGAAGAAGACATACAAATTGTGAGTAAAACAGCACATACCCACAGTTAGAACACTCTAGGACATATTTAACCCCCTGATCGCCCCCCCCCCCAGTTAACCCCTTCACTGCCCTGTCACAAGTGTCACTGATCAGTGAACCGATTTATACTGATCACTGTATCAATGTCGCTGGCAACTTCCGATAGTGTTAGCGCCCCTCCCAGATAGCGCCAGTTTGCCCGCCAGTACACCAGTATTCCCGTTTAACCCCTTAATCCCCCCCCCAGTTAACCTCTTCACTGCCCTGTCACTAGTGTCACTGATCAGTGAACCGATTTTTACTGATCACTGTATCAGTGTCGCTGGCAACTTCCGATAGTGTTAGCGCCCCTCCCAGATAGCACCAGTTTGCCCACCAGTACACCAGTAATCCCGTTTAACCCCTTAATCCCCCCAGTTAACCCCTTCACTGCCCTGTCACCAGTGTCACTGATCAGTGAACCGATTTTTACTGATCACTATCAGTGTCACTGGTGACTTCCGATAGTGTTAGCGCCCCTCCCAGATAGCGCCAGATTGCCTGCCAGTACACCAGTAATCCCGTTTAACCCCTTGACCGCCCCCCCCAGTTAACCCCTTTACTGCCCTGTCACCAGTGTCACTGATCAGTGAACCGATTTTTACTGATCACTGTATCAGTGTTACTGGCGATTTCCGATAGTGTTAGCGCCCCTCCCAGATAGCGCCAGTTTGCCCGCCAGTACACCAGTAATCCCATTTAACCCCTTGATCGATCGAGGACGTAAATTTAGTTTGGCTACAGCATTGCATGACCGCGCAATTATCATTTGAATCAGTGCAGCGCTGTATAGTAAAAAAAAGGCATAAATTGCAGTATCTATACCATAGTTTGTAGACGCTATAACTTTCACTCAAAACAATCAATATGCACTTATTGGGATTTTTTTTACCAAAAACATGTAGCAGAATACATTTTGGCTTAAATTTATGACTAACTTTGAGTTTACTGTATATTTTTTATAGCTGAAAGTAGAAAATATTGTTTTTTTTCAAAATTTTTGTGTTTTTTTTGTTTATAGCGCAAAAAATAAAAAGCGCACAGGTGATAAAATACCACCAAAAGAAAGCTCTATTTGTGTGAAAAAAAGGACGTAAATTTTGTTTGGGTACAGCATTGCATGACCGCGCAATTATCATTTGAATTAGTGCAGCGCTGTATAGTAAAAAAAGGCATAAATTGCAGTATCTAAACCATAGTTTGTAGACGCTATAACTTTCACACAAAACAATCAATATACACTTATTGAGATTTTTTTTACCAAAAACATGGAGCAGAATACATTTTGGCTTAAATTTATGACTAACTTTGAGTTTACGATATATTTTTTATAGCTGAAAGTAGAAAATATTGTTTTTTTTCAAAATTTTTGTGTTTTTTTTGTTTATAGCGCAAAAAATAAAAAGCGCACAGGTGATAAAATACCACCAAAAGAAAGATCTATTTGTGTGAAAAAAAGGATGTAAATTTCGTTTGGGTACAGCATTGCATGACCGCGCAATTATCATTTGAATTAGTGCAGCTCTGTATAGCAAAAAAAGGCCTGGTCATTAAGGGGGGTAAATCCTCAGGAGGGCATGTGGTTAACAATTCACCATCACATATGGTTTAGGGCATCCTAGTTTTTAAATTTTTTTTAACTTGAAGAACTAATCACAGATCTTCTGTGGATCTAGATCACCTGCTGCCATTTTTCTGCACCCCAGTTTTCATGCATAGTGGAGTTGTTTAGCCTTGTTTAGGCGTCGGAGGTATGAATTTTTAACCATAATTTCTCCATGAAGATCCCTTCTTGCCAGACTTCTCCGGACAGTAGATGGATGTTCGGTCCCATTGGGTTCTGCCAGTTCTGTGCTGATGACACTGCTGGACGTCTTCCGATGTTGAAGAGAAGTAAGCATGATGTGTCCTTCATCTGCTGCATTAAGTTTCCTTGGCCGACCACTGCGTCTACAGTTATTATTATATGAAAAAAAAAAGAATGCTTTCAACTCACCATGGTAAAATTCTCTTGCAACACAAAATATCCAGAAAGCAAAGAGACAAAGATGTACAGAGGCAATGCAGATTATCGCTGCAGACCATCACATCAGAAGATCATCACTGCAGATCATCGGGGAGACAAACTGAATTTTTCAGTCCTTCTGTTTCCAATCGTCACTCATAATTCAATTATTTTGGTTGCACGTGTGTTTTTCTATAACAAACCCCATAGAAATCCCAACACAGACATGATACATTGCGATCTTTTACTTCCTAAAATCTTCTTTTATGTCTATTGACAAAGTAACAGAATGACATAAAAATAAAATGAGCTTGCATTCAGTAAATAGGTAAAACAACAGAGAAGAGAATGGATGGGCCGCTCCAGCAATAAGACTGAATAATTTATCAGTTATCATATTAAATTATTGATCATCATCGTCTTGGGGACCGTCTATAATTCTCTGTCACATTTAAACGGGTTTAAACAATTAAAGCAGCTTAGAATAGCTTTTTTTTTTTTCTTTTTATCCCTGCGCAATGCAGTCCCAGCCAGGAGGAAAGGAGAATTTAACTCTTGTGGTTGGCTTGTAGCGCCGTACAATCAAAGAGTTAATTCAGGTAACAAGACGACCCCAAAGAGAGGCCTGTAACACCAGCCGGGGGAGAAGTTGAGCCACACTTGATTGAGCGCGGTCAGGAAAAGTGCTACGACTTCAAAACCCCTACATTGTATTGTAAAAAATGGATGATCCCTGGGGATTTCGGTGGCGAGCTCGCTACTTTCCTTCGGCTGATAAAGAATTAATTTGTTCTGCAGGAACATCATAAAAGTAGACGTTGCGGCCTTACCTTACCTGAAGACGGACTTTTTTGTGGCTTAGCTCAGCTGTATGAAGACGGATCTTTTTGTCAGTTGTGATTAAAGGCCCGCCGTCTCTCCGTTCTCTCTATGATAAGCTAGTGAGCTCACATCCCACCTTCATTCTTCTCGGAGTTCTATTTAATGCTGGCGGACTTTCTGACATGGGAAAGAAGGACACCTATAACCACAAGCTATTAAGAGAAAGGGCATACATGCACCCTACCTGCGTCATATCTATTATGATTCATTCATTCATGCCGAAGGTAAACAAAATACATATATACAGTATATATAATATATATATATATATACACAATATACATATATATATATATTTTTTTCCATATACACACATATATATATATATATATATATATATATATATAGCTTTCCCCTCTTTATATATATATATATATATTTTTTTTTTGTTTTTGTTTTTGTTTAATATATATATATAGCTTTTCCCTCTTTTATTTATATATATATATATATATATATATATATATATATATATATATACACACAGTATATATATATATATTTTTTTTTTTTTTGTTTAATATATATATAGCTTTTCCCTCTTTTTTGTTTGCTTTCTCTGCCCCACTGGGGAGAGTTAGGGCTCATTTACACTGCAGCACCTAAACTCACATTCAGGAGCTGTTCAGCGTTTTTTTTTTAGCAGCCCCTGAACTAATGTTTTCCTACGTGTCCATGTACACATAGTTATATATATATATATATATATATATATATATATATATATATATATATTTAGATATTTGTATATATATAGTATACCTGCAGTGTATATGTATATATATTTTACAAACTTATTTTAACATTGGATACAATAGGGAACAGTTACAACTCTAGTCTAGCTTTTCCCTCTTTTTCTTTTGCTTTCTCTGCCCCACTGGGGAGCATTAGGGCTCATGTACACTGCAGCTGATAAACTGACGTTTAGGAGCTGTTCAGCGTATTTTTCAGCACCCCTGAACTCTCCCTAATGTTCTCCTATGTGTCCGTGTACACATCGTCGTTTACAGTCGTTTACAGGCACTTGAGTTTATAGTCGTTTGAACACACCAAACTTGCGTTCAGGAGTAGATTTTGCCGGCGTTTCAAACGCCAAATGCTTGTAAACGCGGTTAACTGCGTTTATAAGCGTTTGCGTTTAGAAATGTTTTTAACTGTTCCATGTCCAGATGATTTCCAGAGCTTTTTTTGAAATCTTCAGAAATGCATGCAAAGCATTTTCCATGTATTCAAATGGACCCGGTACAACAGCGCAGTCAGTTCCAGGTTTCGCATGAAGGAAAAAATGGTAGTGTCGCATTAAGATGGGATCCATAGTGAATACAACCAGAAAAGACAGGTCATCTCAACACATACTGCACTCTCTGCTTCTGCTCTCTCTATTCTACTCAAAATGTCTGAAGTAGTTATTTTTTTACTATTTCTCAGTGCATTCTGGGCATTTGGGAAGGTCTCCTGAGGTTATCTTTTAAAAATGCTTCTAAACGCAAACACACATAAACGCAGTATGCAAATGCAGCTAAACTGATGTTTTTTAACCTACGTTTTCCATCGTTCAGAAGACCTTTCCAAATGCCCCGTGTACATGAGCCCTTACCTTCCTCTCCCAGATGCCAAAGACTGAGGAAATATCAACCCTTAGAAACCCGAGACATGTGTCACCCCACCTTGATGATGAAGTGTATCTACCTTGTGTCTTGTTGCTGTGCTCAGTCTCTCCATGGCGTATAACCTGTGATAATTGTCTTCCACAACCTCACCTTAGCAGAGTTTGGCTGTTCCTCGCCCATTTTTAAGCCACCTGTTCAGCTGTTTCTGTTTCAGTTAATGACTGTTTTTCAACCTACACATGAAATTGATGATCATTAGCACCCTGCTTGGAATAATTGGTTAATCCATTACTTTACTCTAATCTTACAAAATCCATGCCTGTCAGGGAACGAGAAGATCGCCGCAGCGCACGAATCTGCACATGCGTAGGATCCTGACAAGGCAGGCACTAGGACCCAGGCGCGCCTGTCACCAATGACGGCGCCAGGCAGGCACTAGGACCCAGGCGCACCTGTCGGCGCCGGGCGGGCTATTTAAACTGGCCATTGCACATTGCAATGTCCAAGTAGCCATATGGTCTTGTTTCCTGCTTGTCCTGTTCCTGTGAGAGTATCTTGTTGTTGCTGAACCCAGCCTGATCCTGACTTCTGCTGACCGTCTCCTGCCCTGACCCCTGGCTCGTTTTGACCATTCTTCTGCCTGTTCCTGATTGTCTGACCTCCTGCTGCTGAACCTGGCCTGTGACCCGAATATCCTCTGCCTGCTGCTCTGTTCTGTTTTGCCTCCACTGTTACCGACCCGGCCTGTCTGACTCAGCTACTACTTCACGGTGTGTTCCGTCCATCCATCCTGCACGGATCCATCCATTACTGTCGAGGCCTGCTCTGCCTCTTCACATCAGGCTTTTATCCAGCTATGTGCCAATGGCGGTTCCCTCTACTACTGCTGGGTGTACCCAGGGGTTGTGACCTGGTCTCAGCCTGCTCCAAGCCCATCCCCACCATCAGGGGCTCTGGTGAACAAGCAGACTGGGGCTTAGACTCCGCGCCCCGGGGAATCCCAGTCTGTGGATCCATAGAGCTACCATCAGTAGGTACCTGACACTGACTTTGTGCAAGTTTAAGAATTGATGCTGGTTTGAAGCCAAAGGTTAGTCACATCAAATATTGATTTGATTTAACTTTTCTTCTGTTCACTCACTTTGCATTTTGTAAACTGATAAAAAAAAACAATGTGTAAGCAGGTTGGGAACTGCTTAATAAGTTAGGTACTGGCCCACTCTGAGTTGGGAAAGGGTTAAGCTCACTGGTCCCAGTTTGCGGTCTTTTTGAGACTTTAGATGGCCCACCTGTGATATAAATTGGAGGAAGGCTGGGGTCCAAGCCCAGAGAGATTCCAGAGACCCAAAGCATGCCAGGACAGAGAGAAGTTGTTTCCTCCTGCACCCTTGTTGAGGATCCTGGGGTGCCACCATCCATGGACTCTGCTGTTATGGACTAATGCCTAAAAAGGTACGCCTGGGCTAATCACTAGTCAGTCAGGGTTAGGAGAGATGGATCGTTTTCACTTGTATCATGTTTGCACTAAGTGATCAGTAAAGTCTTTTAAACATTGTCCATGAGCCTGGTCCATGAGTTGTTCATAATTGGACTGGAGTAATAAAGAACCTGGACCTATAATTTCACTAGAGGGGTAATGAGACAACCCTATAGAGAGAACTGAAGTTGAGCCGCATTTGGTTGAGAGCGGTCAGAAAAGTGCTACAACTTCAAAACCCGTACATTGAATTGTCACAACATTGGAGTTCCTGGATATACACCCTTTATTTTTTCCATTATAATGAATTCCTACCATCCTTGCAAGATTTATTATTCCTTTTATGCTATGTAACAGGATGAGTTGGAACACACAAAGGAGGGCAGGGGCACCCCAAACTCCCATCACAGGGACAAATTCAGGAATTATGGAGTGGAGATCTTGCTGTTGGATTATCCAATACATATAAGAAGCAAGGGGCTGACACAGCAGCCTAAAATCCATCGTTAGCTAAAAAACAACTTTTGATGGACTAACCCTTTGAGTCACTGATCCTCAAAGTGGAACTTCACCCCTAAAGGGAGGTTCCCCTTTTCTGCCTCTTTCCTCTTCAACTTTTGGAAATGTTTTTTTTTTCTTGAGGAATGGGTATCTGGTTTTGACAGATACCTGCTCACGTTTCCACCCAAATTGTGTGGCGATACAAGCATAATTTGCCCCTCTCCCCTTCCTCTACCTGCAGCCTCTTGGCAAACATCACAAGTCCCAGGAGGCTGCAGAACCATTCACAGGGCAAAGTACAGAGCCATCTGAGAAGCAGCAAAGAATCACAACTGGCTTCCCACAGACAGCATGGAGGGTCCGGGGAACTGAAGATGGGTGAAGAACCAGCCTGGGTGAGGGCAGCTCTACATCCTTGGACACGTAAGTGACCTTTTATTAAATGTCAGCAACTACAGTATTTGTTGTACAGTATTCTTTTTTTTTGGGGGGGGGGGGCTAAAGAACTTCTTTAGGCTGGCCATACATCAGTAGAGTTCTTTTCAAATTGTTTTTGTTTTTAGAACATTATTTGGGTTTTGTAATGGTGGATGGGGTCAGATTGGTGTTGGTTTTTGGCCCTAGTGATGAGAACATTTGAAGAAACAGGATGGAGAATTTTCTCAAACTAACTGTGAATGTGCTTTTGATTTGGAAAAATTGTACATGTCATAATGAACCCTGCTTGATACTTCTGGGATTCCATTCAAGTAGCAGATCTGGGTGAAATTTTAAAGGCTTTCTATTGAAATTAGTTGACTAATGGCTGCATCCTTTAAAAGATGGGGTCCCTGTCCCATATGCCAGTCATACCAATGTCTTCATGCCCATTCTGGGGACCAGTTGATCCTGGATACTCTCTGCTCGCCTTCTGAAGTGGGACAACCATTGTTAACCTTTTAAAAGGCACTCAATGCAAGGATGACAGCCTCCAGATTGCACTTTTGAAAACAAGTTGAGAATGGCAGCTCAAATTTTTTTTAATCCTGGCAGACACTGGTTCAGAACCTACAGATGTGACCAAACGTGGGCATGTTTCCATGTGAATTTTGCTTGTCCTCACGAATTGAACACAGGGCAGTCAATATATTTTTTTAGTAAACTGCCCTATGAATGGGAAACATGGAAAAGTGTTTTCCCAAAAACATCCCGCACCAAACCGCATGGTACTGCGGCACCACGTGGTTCGGCATGCCTGACAATACATGCGTTTGAAGATACATGGAGGCACCATTCACAATTCATTTCACCACCGCGTGTCTGCTAAAGGGCAGCACGTTTCTGTGTGTTGAGAATGCGGGATTCCCGACACACATAGATGTGATCCAAGCCTAAGGTGACTATTTGAGTATCAGTCCTCATGTAAAATTGACAGCCAAAAAGTCACCACTTCCACCATCCATACAATGACAAGTCACTAATAAACAAAGCTGTTTTGTTGGTTTCATCATGGTGACAGGGATCCTTGAATTAGTATCAGATGCTCATAAGATCTTGCATGTCAACTTCAATTGCCGTAAAGTTTTCTCCCTCCCTGACTCTGGAAAAATTAGTCTCAAATGCCTATTTGGATTGATGTCGTTGTTGTTGTTGTTGTTTTTTAACAGAAAAAAGACCAGTAAGATATATTGGAAAGTCTGTCAACAAGAAAGTAAATTGCAGAGGAAAATGAAGGATACGGGTGTGCAAGATGCAGCCAAGCTATCTTAAAGTGAATCTAAAGCCAAAACCGTTTCATGTTTTAATTTTAGTTGGAGTATGGAGGGTCAGGTTTTTATTTTTGTCTCAGTTCCTGCTGGGAATATTCACCCTCTCTGTTTGTCCAAGTGGGCATTATCATCATGACAGAAAGTGATGAGAAATCCAAAACAGATGCCACCAGAACAATAATTGAGGTTAAATCTTTCAAGAGATTTCCTCCTACTTCCTGTTGTGTCTCTGGGACAAGAAGTGAATATTCCCCAAGGGGACATGGATGGACATAAAAAAATAAATCTTACAGGGGTCCACTAGACATTGTACGATGCCGTTGATTAACAATGATAATTAATGTTGTCTAGGTTTCTTGGACTGTTGATCCACCAGATGAAGGTCTAATTGGAGCACTCATATCATCTGTATTCATTATCCTTCTTTTAACCTATCAAGGAGATGATTCCCAAACCTAGCAGGAAATATATTAGTGGTAGGAAAGATTGTATGTATGTTTTTTTTATATTTTTTTTTATTTTTGTATTTGTATACTCCTTATGGACTTGACCAATTTTTACATTTCCAGTATGGGCCTGTTTACTTGACGATTGTCATTACTAAAGGTAACAAAGTAATACATACATTTTTTTTTAAGGAAAAAAAAAATTCTTTTAGCAATACCGTTTTGAATAAATTATTTTATTTTCTGTAGAATCTATAGACAAAAAAAGGAGTATACATTTTTTGCCGTTGATTAACAATGATAATTAATGGTTTCTTGGACTGTTGATCCACCAGATGAAGGTCTAATTGGAGCACTCATATCATCTGTATTCCTTATCCTTTTTTTAACCTAACAAGGAGATGATTCCCACACCTAGCAGGAAATATATTAGTGGTAGGAAAGATTGCATGTATGTTTTTTTTTTTTTTTTTTTTTTTTTTGTATTTGTATACTCCTTATGGACTAGACCAATTTTTACATTTGCAGTATGGGCCTGTTTACTTGACGATTGTCATTACTAAAGGTAACAAAGTAATACACATGTTTTTTAAGGAAAAAAAAATTATTTTAGCAATACTGTTTTGCACAAATTATTTTATTTTCTATAGAATCTATAGACAAAAAAAGGAGTATATATTTTTTGCCGTTGATTAACAATGATAATTAATGTTGTCTAGGTTTCTTGGACTGTTGATCAATCAGATGAAGGTCTAATTGGAGCACTCATATCATCTGTATTCATTATCCTTCTTTTAACCTATCAAGGAGATGATTCCCAAACCTAGCAGGAAATGTATTAGTGGTAGGAAAGATTGTTTTTTTTTTTTTTTTTTTGTATTTGTATGCTTCTTATGGACTTGACCAATTTTTACATTTCCAGTATGGGCCTGTTTACTTGACGATTGTCATTACTAAAGGTAACAAAGTAATAAACTCTTTTTTTTTTTTAAGGAAAAAAACATTTTCTTTTAGTAATACTGTTTTGCACAAATAATTTTATTTTCTATAGATCCTATAGACAAAAAAGAAGCATACATTTTTTTTTTTTTTTTTTTTCAACAGTGTTTATTTTTGTTTGTTTGTTTTGTTTTTAAATAGCTCTACTGAAAATAAAATATATACATTTTATTATTTTTTTCAATAAAGTTTTTTTAAATATTGATATAAGAAAGAGAAAAGAGCTTCTGTTATATAATAACATGCAAGTACACACTGCAAACCTATGTCAAAACTACGGGTGCTGCTCAAGGCTCCTAGGGGTTCTCTTCTATTATCAGGCAGGGATGGAGCTCATCCCGGCTCCGTAAATATTGATGCAAAAAAAAAAAGGTCCCATGTGCCACACATCAGAACAAACTCATGCGTATGAAAAGTGAAAACAACCTCAGCTCCATCCAGGGCACGCCATCTTAACGCATTTCGCCCCAGCCATGACTAAGTTCAGTGAGCAGGGCGAAACGTGTTGGGGTGGTGAGACCTGGATGAAGCCCAGGCTGAAGCTGTTTTCACCTTTCATACACAGGGGTTTGTTGTGAAATGCGGCACATGAGACTTTTCTTTTTTTCACATTAACATGTGAGTACAGTCACGTCAAATAATACGATGACTGCACCCCGAGTAGAAAATACAAAATGCATATAAAAACTGCATGTAACAAAAACAAAGTAACTGTACTTCTAAAATAAACATATTTGTACCCTGACGTTATATTCGTTGTAATATTTACTACAAAGTACCATGTATGGCTCTGAATAATTATGCATTGTAGTTATGATATGTTTTAACAGTAACTGTTATTTAAAATTGATACACCTGTGACGGGAGTCACTTTGGGTGGGGGGCTTACTTTGGAGAGGTGGGGAGACCCCTGTCTCAGCTCTCCATATCTCTATTATATGTAAGTCACCCTGTGCCTGTTAGGGGTACAGGGTGATCTGTCCTAATATTGTGTAGACATGTATAGGTTGGGTGGGGGTTGTGGATTGTTTGGTGTTGTGGGGCTGCATCCCATTGTTCTGTTGTTTGTGAGGCTTGGGAGCAAACTATTATGGGATGTATGTGTTTATGTGTATTTAGGTGTCTCCAGAAGCCCTCCCTCCTGATGGGACTGTCTGCTGGTGTGAAGTTTGAATACCTGTGTGTCTCTTGTTACTAAATGTAGATTGCCCCACCCTGTGTCATTATGCAGGGAGGGGGGATTGTCCCCTGAGTGTATATATCTTGTATCTGTGTTTAAATAAACTAGTCTATCTCCTGGTTTACTTCAAGACTGGTGTTGTCTAGTCTTGTATGGTCGGCTGTGGTGTCTGTTGTCGGTGTTCGGACGGAAGTACCCAAGTGCAGTCTGGTTCAGTTCCCTTACAACACCTTAAACTGTTAGAATTAGAACATAAAAAAAAAGAAGAAAAAAGAAAAGAACAAAAAAGGAAGAGAAGTCAAAGAGAACATTTATCACGAGGATCAATCATGTGGATATTAATGTCATCAAGTAAATATTTTCTAAATATCATAAATCAAACATGCAGCGCTACAAAACCAAGATACTCAATGAAGACAAATAGATGATTCATGTGAATAAATGACTGAACAAACGTGATAGTTCATAAAATAGGGTGACTTTTAGTGTTCTCCTCTCTGTTCTGCACTCCTGGTGCTCAGGCGTTTGTGCAAAAAAGTGCTGAAAGAATGCACACTCACCAGAACGCCCAGGAAAGTGAGCGTTTTGTTAATATGTGTTCCCCTCAGGGACATCAGCTGGTCAGGATAGGGTAGTATGCTAGCCTCCCTCATCCAGGAGCTCTTGAGGGAGGCTAGCATACTACCCTATCCTGACCAGCTGATGTCCCTGAGGGGAACACATATTAACAAAACGCTCACTTTCCTGGGCGTTCTGGTGAGTGTGCATTCTTTCAGCACTTTTTTGCACAAACGCCTGAGCACCAGGAGTGCAGAACAGAGAGGAGAACACTAAAAGTCACCCTATTTTATGAACTATCACGTTTGTTCAGTCATTTATTCACATGAATCATCTATTTGTCTTCATTGAGTATCTTGGTTTTGTAGCGCTGCATGTTTGATTTATGATATTTTAAAGGTGTATGGTTACCTGATGTACAGCTGCTGCAAATAGGTGCACTCGTATACACATTTTTCTTTAAATATTTTCTAAATGCAACAAGGGCCTGTCAATTATTTTATTCTATGAAATGAATCTTATATTTTAATCTATAACTAATCCTATTTACAATGATAATAAAATAATGCATCTGGTACAAAACATACCGAAAATATTTGCACATTTAAAAAGATGTTTTTTGCACATTATGCGACACTGAAAAAATAATAAACAAAACACATGACAAATAAAAAATAAGAATAATATAATAGAAATAAACAAAAAATCAGCAGAAAAAGAATAGCTAAGGGGAGGAAGGCCCTAGTTAGGGTTGACTAAGGCTTAATAAAAGTTTAAATAGAAATACATTTTTAAAAATTACCTTGTCAGGTTTCTTGTGTCTCAATGTGTCCCATAAACTGCGTTTTTTAGGATGTATCACTTAAAAATATCCTCAAGTGGTTAGATATAGTAAAGGTTAATTGGAACTGTCAAATTTCTACTGCTGCCTTAGAGTCCCCATTGTGAAGATTTATCCTCTCTATTTGTCCAGGTGACCAATGTCTCCAGCGCAGAAAGCAATGGGAAATCCACAATTTTACAGTTTCCCCAATACAAGAATTCCAGGAAATTATTCAAATGAGGATACCTGTTCTGCTGGCAACCAGTGAGACAAAGAGAAAAAATATCTGACAAGGGTATTAAAGTGTTACTAAACCCAGGACCCTGCATTCACTATATCTGGTCTCCCCAGACCCTGCATTCACTATATCTGGTCTCCCCGGACCCTGCATTCACTATATCTGGTCTCCCCGGACCCTGCATTCACTATATCTGGTCTCCCTGAACCCTGCATTCACTATTTCCGGACCCTGCATTCACTATATCTGGTCTCCCTGGACCCTGCATTCACTATATATGATCTCACCGAACCCTGCATGCACTATATCTGGATCCTGCATTCACTATATCTGGTCTCCCCGGACCCTGCATTCACTATATCTGGTCTCCCTGGACCCTGCATTCACTATATCCGGACCCTGCATCCACTCTCTGGCCTCCTCGGACCCTGCATTCACTATATCTGGTCTCCCCGGACGATGCATTCACTATATGTGGTCTCCCCGGACCCTGCATTCACTATATCCGGTCTCCCCAGACTCTGCATTCACTATATCTGATCTCCCCGGGCCCTGCATTCACTGTATCTCATCTCCCTGGACCCTGCATTCACTATATCTGGTCTCCCCGGACCCTGCATGTTAGTGTCAGTGGAAGGAATAGTGTCCCAAGGTCCAGAAAAAAAGCAATTAAAGGGCTGCATCTGGCCCATAGGCTGCAGTTTAGAGACCACTGCCCTAGACCAAACAAGCATTAGACCATTACTATATGAGAGTATGGGGGGGGGGCGCTTAAATGTGATTTTTATAAGCTTTAAAGGGACTTTGTACATTTAGCAGTAAAAGCCCTTGCATGGTCACTGACGATGGAGACAAACCCAATTTCTCATGGTATAGAGATGTTCACAACCTTCTAGCTTATCCTCCACAGGGGATTTAGCTAGATATTTTTTGTGCTGGAGCTGGGATTTTAGGAATGGTAGCCCCTGATTCCGCATCCCATGTTATAATAAAGGCAGGAAAATCAGCACTGTTTGGACAGGGGTCCTGCATCCTCCTAGAGCAGAAAGAAAACGCCTCTTACAAGCTTTAACCAGTGCTCTGCTGGGCACAAATTGAAGTCACAAGACTGCTCTAACTGCTGATGAGAAAAGGTGTTTGGCAGTTTATATTTAATTGCATTTCCATGTACTGTGGGAGACCAGATATAGTGAATGCAGGGTCCGGGGAGAGCGGATATAGTGAATGCAGGGTCCAGGGGAGACCAGATATAGTGAATGCAGGGTCCTGGGAGACCAGATATAGTGAATGCAGGGTCCGGGGAGAACGGATATAGTGAATGCAGGGTCCGGGGAGACCAGATATAGTGAATGCAGGGTCCGGGGAGACCATATATAGTGAATGCAGGGTCCGGGGAGAGCGGATATAGTGAATGCAGGGTCTGGGGAGACCGGATATAGTGAATGCAGGGTCCGGGGAGACCAGATATAGTGAATGCAAGGTCCGGGGAGACCGGATATAGTGAATGCAGGGTCCTGGGAGACCGGATATAGTGAATGCGGGGTCCGGGGAGACCAGATATAGTGAATGCAAGGTCCGGGGAGACCAGATATAGTGAATGCAGGGTCTGGGGAGACCAGATATAGTGAATGCTGGGTCCGGGGAGACCAGATATAGTGAATGCGGGGTCCGGGGAGACCAGATATAGTGAATGCGGGGTCCGGGGAGACCAGATATAGTGAATGCGGGGTCCGGGGAGACCAGATATAGGGAATGCGGGGTCCTGGGAGACCAGATATAGTGAATGCGGGGTCCGGGGAGACCAGATATAGTGAATGCGGGGTCCGGGGATACCAGATATAGGGAATGCGGGGTCCGGGGAGACCAGATATAGGGAATGCAGGGTCCGGGGAGACCAGATACAGTGAATGCAGGGTCCGGGGAGACCAGATATAGGGAATGCGGGGTCCGGGGAGACCAGATATAGGGAATGCGGGGTCCGGGGAGACCAGATATAGGGAATGCAGGGTCCTGGGTTTAGTAACACATTACGCTCACCATGTTCTGTGCAATCTTTTTTAGATCTAAAAACAAGCACATAGTGCAACGGCCTGCTGAAGCTCAGTTTTCCTAGGACAGGTCCACTTTGAATGTCATCCTTCCTACACCGGTCATAGATAGGCAGAATGTGTTTATTTAGAGATACAATGAGATTGCCCGTCTGGGCCCCCGATCCGGAGAAATCCATTTCAATTGCTCAGCGCAGCAAGACAGGGCAGCTTCATGACTCTGTAATCCTCTTCCATATGTATGAGTCGTCATTGTTTTGGACATAATCCATTTTGGAATGCGGCCTGCTGAGGATTGGGCATTTGCAGCTGAAGATTCTCTAATGAGCGGAGCAGCAGAGCATTCTGGGGGCCGCTATGTATTGGAATAGAACATGACGGACCTCGTTATCTGTCTGCATAGTCAACGCTCGTCATCAGAGATGGAAATGGACTCTGTAAAAGGGTCAAGTGACTTCAAGCAAGGATTCCTTTAAGCATCAATTATTTAGAAAAACGAAAAGGCAAATTCCTGTACTCTAGCCAAGCCAGAAGTTGAACATTTCCGATTTGGTGAGAGTTATAAAATATATATTTATGTAGCACTACTCCCTCAGGAGGTGCAAGAGATTTGGATCCCCCTATAGACCTGCTCAGCTAGGCAACACACGTTTTCCATGCAGACTTGCAGCCAGGAGACAATGACCAGTCCTTGAGCTTGTTTTGATGTTTTATTAGGGGTTAATAAAACTTGGATGGAGTAAGGGGTGTAAAGGATGCCCGATGGAACTGGAACTGAGGATAAAATTCCTGAAAAGGAATTTACAAGTCTGTACAGAAAAAGATCCTCTTCTGGAGAGCCAGCCAGCCTCTCCCAGTGTACCACCCTAGACCCCAGACTCTCTATCTGGCTGCCTGGAGGAATCCCTGAGCAGTGTATCCAGTATCTGTCACTTTAAGACAATAGGATTGTCCAGGGTAGCAGCTAATCTGGTTTCCCACCAGAGTGTTCCCTCCATTATCTGGCCCAGGAGGTGCTGGTCTACTCACTCAGTCCTTCTCTTGTGCTGCTGGTTGGTCAGTGGCTGCTACCAGGCCTTCTAGCTGGGTTGCTCCTTCCCTGCCTCACAGGTAGTCCTCATTCAGGGGGCCAGTGAAGTCCTGAGTTTTCCTCCTTCCATGCTCTTCTGCTTGCAGGTGAGCTCCTCTCCATCTGGACCCCCTCACAGGCTCCCGCCTACAGCCTCACATTCTCTGACTTCCACCCGAACTCTCCTGCTGCTGAGCAGGCTCAAGCACTTTTAAGGATTGTCCTGACCCCTTGCAAAGACACCTGTTGGGTATTGGCCAGGCTTCATCAAAAGTGCAGATCAGCCACTCCCCAGATCCACCCACTGCTTCTAGACTTTCTCCAAAGTCCTAGAACAGGAGAAAGAGTTCCAGAGGACTGGTCTACAGAGCCTACCAGCCCTGACCACAAATTGACCCCGGCTAGCTATTACTCCCAGGCTAGCTAACTAGGAAGATGCTACATCTATAAATATATAACTTTTTTTTCAGTCCCCCTTCTTTAATTGACTGTATTAATGTGCAATCTGCATGTCAAGATAACAAGTCATGATGGGGCTTATGCAAGAATTTGCCCTGGTTCTGTGCTCAGTGGATGCAGGGGCTGCCACTATTGACCTGATGCTGCTAATGCTAATTACCTGGCAGCCTCAGAGAAAGCTAAATTAGGGGATAAATATAAAGATTTCCATTAATGTATGTAAAGGTAAGCTCCAGTCCGATGACCTTGCCCTGGCTACGATGATGTCGTAAGTCTGCTGCAGGCAAGAGGAAGCATTTCCACAGTTTCCTCTTCCCACCTGATCAGAATGTGGATTGTATCTTTGTAGCAAGGAAAGAGGCCTCAGCAGGGGCTGAGTGCTGGTTCACATATATTCGGATTGGGGGTGATTTGAACTGCATCCAATGACATGTGAAATAACACTGCTTCCTATGGTACCTGTTCACATACACCATATTGCCAAAAGTGTTGGTCGGCCTGCCCATGAACTTTAATGGCATTCCAGTCTTAGTCCGTAGGGTTCAATATTGAGTTGGCCCCGCCCTTTGCAGCTATAACAGCTTCAACTCTTCTGGGAAGGCTGTTCACAAGGTTTAGGAGGGTGTCTATGAGAAGGTTGGACCATTCTTCCAGAAGCGCATTTGTGAGGTCAGGCACTGATGTCGGGGGAGAAGGCCTGGCTCGCAGTCTCCGCTCTAATTCATCCCAAAGGTGTTCTATCGGGTTGAGGTCAGGAATCTGTGCAGGCCAGTCAAGTTCCTCCACCCCAAACTGCCTCCTCCATGTCTTTATGGACCTTGCTTTGTGCACTGGTGCGCAGTCATGTTGGAATAGGTAGAGGCCATCCCCAAACTGTTCCCACAAAGTTGGGAGCATGAAATTGTCCAAAATGTCTTGGTATGCTAACACCTTAAGAGTTCCCTTCACTGGAACTAAGAGGCCAAGCCCAACCCCACACCATAATCCCCCTCCACCAAACTTTACATTTGGCTCAATGTAGTCAGGCAAGTACCATTTTCCTGGCAACTGCCAAACCCAGACACGTCCATCAGATTGCCAGACAGAGAAGCGTGATTCTTCATTTTAGAGAACACGTCTCCACTGCTCTAGAGTCTAGTGGTGGTGTGCTTTCCACCACTGCAGCAGACTGATGGCCAGGCAGGACGTTCCTTCTTCTGTGTGGGTGTCATATGATGTCCTCTCAGAAGGTGCTGCTCACATGGCCGTGGGGTTGTGCAGCAGAGCAATCTGTCTCTGGCTCGGTCCACAGGACACAACCGATGACTGAACATTTTTTTGATCTTTTACTTAACAAAATAAAAAAAAATTACTTCTGCCCTAAACCGGAAGTGACGTCATGACGTTGCTCCAGTCCTCCCGGATCATAGAGGTGATCAGAGACAATCTGTTCTCTGTTCATCTCTATGGCCAGCCGCACGAACTGTTAAGCACGCCGGTAAAAGTGGTAAGCTCGAGAAACACCGGTAAGCAGCAGGAGGGGGGGAACGACCCCTCCCACTGCTTCTGAAATAGATCCATTGGCTAATTAGCCACTTGGACCGCTTTGATGAGAAAGACAATTGCCGGCTGAAAGAAAACATTTCGGGGTTATGGCTGATAGCTGCAGCTATAACCCTGGTAAACCACTTACAAGCCACAACGTATACAGGTGTACCTCGGTTTACGAATGCCTCGGTTAATGTAATTTTCGGTTTACGAATGAAAATCCATTGAAAATAACTCCTCGGTTTATGAATTTTTTACAATTTGTTTCGCAATACGAAGTGTATGTTGGTGCCCATTTTTAAATGCAATTGCCTGCTTTTTTTTTTTTCACTATAGCTCACAGAATTAGCTGTCACTTTCCCCGGAGTTAACCATTTCAATACCGGGCAATTTTACCCCCTTCCTGCCCAGGCCATTTTTCAGGTTTCAGCGCTCTCACACTTTGAATGACAATTGCGCGGTCATACAACATTGTACCCAAACTAAAATTTTATCATTTTCTTCACACAACTAGAGCTTTCCTTTGGTGGTATTTAATCACCGCTGGGGTTTTTATCTTTTGCTAAATTAACAAAAAAAAAAAAAATTAAAAAAAACAACACGTTTTTCTTTGTTTCTGTTATAAAAGTTTACAAATAAATAATTGTTCTTCATAAATTTAGGCCGAGATGTATTCTGCTACATGTCTTTGGTGAAAATAACTCAAATTAGGATGTATTTTTTAGTTTTTAGGAAAGTTATAGAGTTCACAAATTATGGTATAGATCTGAATATTGATCAATCCTGAAGTACTGACGGCCAATCTAATTTCTTGAGGTCCAAGAATGTCAGAATAGTACAGATATCCCCCAAATGTCAGGACAGTACAGATATCCCCCAAATGTCAGGACAGTACAGATATCCCCCAAATGACCCCTTTTTGCAGAGTAGACAGTGCGACGTACTTCATAAGAGGAATGGAGAGTTATTTGAAGTATTTTTTTTGTCAGAATTTTTTGGAAAATTAAAAAAATTATTTTCACAATTTTTTTTTTACATACTGTCACCAGTGCAGTACAGTGTCATCATATAACTGGCATGGCGGTGATCAGGGACACTGACTGGTGACAGTATGAAAAAAAAAATATATATATATATATTTTTTTTTTTTATTATTTTTCATTTTTTAATACATTTTTTTTTATTTTTAAGATTTTCTTTTCATATTCTACTATAACCAAAGTAGTACAATGTTACCATACTACTACTACTTTGGGGAAGTGATCAGTATTTTTTTTTTTTTTTTTTACACAATTTGCTTATAGCAAAGAATTACTTTGCTATAAGCAAGCATTTACCTGAATGAAATCGATTCATTCAGGGTTTTTTTTTTTTGTGCTTAGCTGTGATTTGGCCACAGCTAATCACATGACATGTGCATGTGACCTGCTGTGACCATTCACAGCTAGGCACTAGTATACAATGAATGGCATGAATGAAACTATCCATTGTATACAACTGTCTTGACCTGCTGTGATTGGTCACAGCAGGTCACATGGTACCAGCAACGGGGGCCGGTACTCAGATCTGTTATCAGCCGTGTCTGAGGTACGCAGTCGGTGACAGATCGCGCCGCTGCGCAGCTCTGCAACCGCGCGAACTGCGCATGTGCGGGAGCACGCCAAATGGCGTGCACCCGGAAAGCTGAAGCATTTTTGCGGCCGCCAAACGGCTATAGGCCGGGCGGCTAATGGTTAAAGGAAACTTTTTTTTTTCTTATCTCGGGAAAGAAACTAAAAGGAAACATTAAAACCTATAAATAAACCCTCAAATGGTGTTTTAATTAGATTCCTCCAAAAAACACCATCAGATTAAAACATTGTGCCTATGTACTTGGAAGTATGATAGCACAAAAAGACTTAAAGTGGGTGCTGCTATTATATAACCACTGTAACTTATAATCAAAATTGTGATAAATAAATAAAGAATTATACCACAAATAATAACGCAACCCTTAAATATATAAATAAATAAATTAATAAAAATATTAATCCACCACCATAAACGTGCAAAATTAATCAAATAAAATATGATTTGATTAATTTATTTGATTAATTTAGCACATTTATGGTCATGGATTAATATTTTTATTAATTAATTTATTTATATATTTATTTATTTAAGGGTTGCGCTATTATTTGTGGTATAATTCTTTATTTATTTACTTATCACAATTTTGATTAAAAGGAAACATTGTTTCTTTTAACTCAGGGAAATAAACTAAAAGGAAACTTTCTCTCTTTTAGCTGATTCTCTGAGCTATAAAAAAAAAAGCACATTTACATTTAGAAACTGGCACTGACTTACAGTGACAGCGACTTTTTAAAAACTTTTTTCTGACTTCCAGAATGAATTAATTGGTTTTCAATGCATTCCTATGGGAAACCACATTTCGGTTTACGAATTTTTCGCAATACGAAACGTCCCGGAGAACACATTAAATTCGTAAACCGCTGTACACCTGTATATACATATTGCAGTCGGCAAGTGGCTAGGGAACAGAAATTTAAAATATTGCTGCTTGTCATTTCTCAAATGTGGTAGCTGCATTAGTTTTTTCTCAATTTATTTTTCTTAATTTATTAAGAACCTATATTTATAGGGTCCTACATCAAAAATGGCCACCCAAATCAGGCATTCAAGCAGATCATTGTCCTCTCCTAGTTGGCTGCCTGGAGCTCAAGATAGAAGATAGTTCTTCTCCATTGGACTCCTACCAACCTAAAGAGACAGCATGGCGCCACCCTTGGGTTGGAGGAGCAAACAGCACCTGCCTACATCTGGATCAGCTCCTTTGAAGGAAGACCAGGGGCGTCCCTAGGGTTGGTGTCACCTGATGTGATAACACTTGGTGACACCCCCTCCAACGATCCCCGCAGAATAGATCCGATCTGCGGATTGAGCATAATGGATCAGACTCCGATCCATTATGCTCCCCAATCTGCAGATCCGATCCATCCTGCGGCGATCGTTGGCTTGCTTTACAACTAACCTTTTCGTGGAGCGGGTCCGGTGTCACCCCGTACGGTCGGTGTCACCCGGTGTGGCGCGCACCCCCTGCACCTGCCTCGGGACGCCCCTGAGGAAGACACAATACATTATATATTCATCAGAGCCAAGCCTGACTTTCATTGAACCAGCACTATCACACACATCAGACATGAATACGTGTGGACTTTTAGTGCAAGGTTCACTTTATGAATTCCAGCAGCTCTACTGTTCATTTCAATGACTTGAACAAGTTGGCCCATAGAACCCCAGCTTTCTCTGACCCGCCCTGTGGTGAAGTCACTCCTCGTTTCCAGCTTACTTAACGGGAACAGGGGCGGACTGACAACTCATGGGGCCCCCGGGCAATAGGGGATAATGGGACCCCTGTGTCCTTGCCCAAACTCAAAAAAGCCTATGAAAAAGGTACCAGGGGCATCTCATGGAACCCCCTACTGACCCCGGGCCCTCGGGCAGTGCCCGTGTTTCCAAATGGTCAGTCCGCCCCTGAATGGGAACTTGTCAGGTCAGAAAGAAAGGCAACGCCTTTGTTGGCTTCTTGTAGATCTCCTCTTTTTCTGGCCATCCTCTTTGCTTCTCTACTTAGTGAGGTGCTGACCCGCACCCAGCATGCGGCCAATCAAATCAGAACACATGACCCACATACTCGTTCCGTGTCAGCAACTCGCTAAATAGGGAAGGAGGGATGACGGCCGGCAAGGAGATGTAAAAGAATTGTGGAGCTTTTGTCTTTAGCTTGACTGGCTTTGATCATGTTTTCACCTGAAAAAAAATGCAAAAAACAGTTAAATATGCATTTTAGGCCTGAAAATGATGTAAAAAAACAAAATAATATTTACTTTCAGAGGACCTGTAATAAAAAAGATGGTAGTTGCAAATTTTTGTGCTGCAAGATATTTGTGCTGCCGTTATTCAAACCTATATAAATATGCAAAAACCAATTGTGCTTTTCAGCCCACAAACACATTGGGGATGATTTATTGAAGGTATATAGGCTGTGCACTGCGAGGGCAGTTGCTCTAGATCTGAGGGGAACATGCAAGGAAAATTTAAAAAAAAACAGCATTTTTGCTTGCACATGATTGGATGACAGAAATCAGCAGAGCTTCGCTTAATTTTAGTGCTTCCCCTCGGATCTAAAGCAACTGCACTCGCAGTGCACAGCCTATTTATCTTTAGTAAATCAACCCCCATATGTTTTTCGCTACATTTTAAAGCTCTTATATAGTTAATTGCCTCCATAGCCCTAATATACTGTAGGTAATTATCTCCATAGTATCTTATGTAGTTAAAGCGGAGCTCCACCCAAAAGGGGAAGTTCCGCTTTAAGCCGTTGTCCCCCACTCACCATTAAGGATTGGCATCTTTGGGGAGCGGGGGGGGAGGGTGGCCAAATTTGGCAGGTACCCCGCTCCCACACTTCCGCTGCAATCGCCTAGGCGATCGGAAGTGGTAGTTGTCCTCCTCCCCCTTCCTCCCTGTAGTCTTCTGGGACACATGACAGGTCCCAGAAGACTACAGGGCCATTCGCAAAGCACAGCGCTTCTCGCGCATGCGCAGTGGGCACCCAGCTGTGAAGCCACAAGCTGTCACAGCCGGGTGCACACGCTGAAGATGCCAGCGCCAGGGAGAGAAGATGACCGGTGAAACCAGCCATGGTGAGGACACCGCTGGATCGTGGGACAGGTAAGTGGCTGTATTTTAAAAGTCAGCAGCTACAGTTTTTAGCAGACATGGAGCAGAATACATTTTGGCCTAAATTTAAGACGAAATTTGATCTTTTAATTTTTATTTTACTGGCTATGTTTTACATGGGCAGCACAGTGGCTAAATGGTTAGCACTTCTGCCTGGCAGTACTAGAGTCATTGGTTCGAATCCCAACCACGGCACCACCTACCTGGAGTTTGCATGTTCTCCCTGTGCCTGCATGGGTTTCCTCCGGGTACTCGTGTTTCCTCCCACACTCCAAAGACATGCTGGTAGGTGAATTAGTTCCTGTCTAAATTGCCCTAGTATGTAAATTAGGGAGCTTAGATTGTACACCCCTTGAGGGTTAGGGACTGATGTGAATGTACAATATATATGTAAAGCGCTGAGTACATTGACGGCGCTATATAAGTACCTGTAAAAAATGTGGTTTTTTTTTCAAAATTGTCAGATACCATTTGTGGGAAAAAAAATTGTCAAATACTGTTTGTGGGGAAAAAAAGGGCATCAATTTAATTTATATACAGTGTTGCATGACCGCTCAATTGTCAGTTAAAGTAATGCAGCGCCGTATCGCAAAAAATGGCCTGTTCAGGAAGGGGGGGGGGGGAATCCTCTGGAGGGCAAGGGGTTAAAGAAGACAATGTATCCATTCAGTTCAAACTTATTTTTTAACGGTATGATTCAGGATACTGAATGGCTGCCCAGGGGCGGACTGACAACTCATGGGGCCCCCAGGCAATAGGGGATCATGGGGCCCCTGTGACCTTGCCCACACTCAAAAAAAGCCTATGAAAAGGTACCAAGGGCATCTCATGGGACCCCTTACTGACCCTGGGCCCTCGGGCAGTGCCCGAGTTCCAAAATGGTCAGTCCGCCCCTGTGGCTGCCTCACTGCCCAGATATCTAATCACTGCTCTGTCCTGCTTTTATTTCTGTCTGTGTCCACACTGAAGAGATTATTCTTCACAAGGGAATCAACTGAAAATCTACCCAGCGGGGGCCACAGATAGACCTACAATTCTGCAATCAGAGAAGTTCAGGCTCCAAGCTGATTGGTCAGCACTAGCTTTGACTCAGGTGAGCCACCTCTGCAGAGAGACCACTGCTTCCCCACAAGGGCCCCTTTCTGACACTTGCTGGCGCGTGGCAGTCTTTTCCACTCAGGCTGTTGCTGTTTTCTAAAGATAATTAACGGCACCCGGTGCACCTGGAAAGTAATACGTTGATTTAAACTGAAAGTTTAATTGTGCCTTAGAGTCAATATTTACCATGTTTCCCAACTCTTATAAAACCGCTATTACCCCCAAAGCGTCTTGCAGTCCTTGGTAGGTGGGGAGGGACGGCGACGCACGATGATCAGGAATGCAACCTCCTTCCCTAAGCCCATTGAGTAGATGATGGTGTTTGTCACTTTGCATCTCATTGCTATTCCGAATCCCCCTTGGAACCAATTAGAAGCTCTTTGGCCACCAATCAAGATAATTATGTGCCATCTTTTGCAATGAAGGCAAAAACTGTAGAAAACCTACGACCAAAGCGAGGGGAGGAATGCGTCTCCGGCCTCCTGTTAATTTGACTTTACGGGCTGCAGGGGAAAAGATCAACAGCGGTTTGTGAAAGACGAAGATTTCTCGGCATCAGAATTTCTCTTGTATTGCCGTCATCTCTGATTTACGTCGGAATCCCTAAAGGGACAATTTAGTCCGAGCGATATTACTAAGTCGTGATTTACAGCGGGGTGTCCCAGCAACTGAAAACAACGCTAACACCGCTCATGGCGCTCTTTCTCAAGTGCAAAACATCCAACTGAACTTACATTTTTAATCATCTAAATAAACTATTTGTGCTCCGAAACAAAAGTTATGGAAAGTCTTACCCTCCATTCACATCTATGTGGCCGTGGGGGCCGCGTTTTGCACGGACGCGAGAGCCCATTCATTTGAATGGACTCCCGTGCCCGTGACACGCAGAGAAGTCCCTGCACCAACTCATGGGGCCCCAGGGCAATAGGGGATCATGGGGCCCCTGTGTCCTTGCCCAAACTCAAAAAAGCCTATGAAAAAGGTACCAGGTTACATTATTACAAGGTTATTGCGCTTTTGTTTTTGTTCTTCATTGAAGTTTATTTTGGGCTTCCCCAGCCTGGTGTAAGAGCTGCACAACCTTTGATCTGTTGATGGACGAACTTTCATAGTAATTGGACCATATATAAGGCATATCAAATCCAAAATCGGAACACTGGAGTAGGAGACACATGCGAATCCCATCGAGAGGGGAGACTCTCAGGGTGAAGCTGACGTGTTTCGAAGGGCGATCCCTTCTTCCTCAGAGCCCTGAGCTCTTAATTCAATAAAACCACTCTTTTTTACTGAGGCGATGCGCAAAGGTTATTGCGCTTTTGTTTTTGTTCTTCATTGAAGTTTATTTCGGGCTTCCCCAGCCTGGTGTAAGAGCTGCCCAACCTTTGATCTGTTGATGGACGAACTTTCATAGTAATTGGACCATATATAAGGCATATCAAATCCAAAATCGGAACACTGGAGTAGGAGACACGTGCGAATCCCATCGAGAGGGGAGACTCTCAGGGTGAAGCTGACGTGTTTCGAAGGGCGATCCCTTCTTCCTCAGAGCCCTGAGCTCTTAATTCAATAAAACCACTCTTTTTTACTGAGGCGATGCGCAAAGGTTATTGCGCTTTTGTTTTTGTTCTTCATTGAAGTTTATTTCGGGCTTCCCCAGCCTGGTGTAAGAGCTGCACAACCTTTGATCCGTTGATGGACGAACTTTCATAGTAATTGGACTAAACAAAAAAGAAAATATGGAGTGCACTCGGGTGTCAGGTCACTTCCAATTTTTGATACACTAGTGCCACGTCCTCAGGGGCGGACTGACAACTCATGGGGCCTCCGGGCAATAGGGGATCATGGGGCCCCTGTGTCCTTGCCCAAACTCAAAAAAGCCTATAAAAAAGGTACCAGGGGCATCTCATGGGGCCCCTTACTGACCCCGGGCCCTCGGGCAACTCCCGAGTTTCCAAATGGTCAGTCCGCCCCTGCACTTCTTTGGAAAACGCAGCCCGCACAGGAACCTCGGTTCCCAGTACGGTTGCGTTTTCCAGTGTGGGCGACATGCCATTAGAACTAATGGCACCCGCCCGCGGCTCCGCATTCCTCGGTGTGGGTGGTGCAGCTGCACGGATTTTCATGCGGATCCGCAGCGGCACCACCCGCACATATGTGAACCTAGGATTAGAGCTCATGTACCCTGCAGCTGATAAACTCACATTTAGGAGCTGTTCAGCGTTTTTTTTTTTAGCAGCCCCTGAACTCTCCCTAATGTTCTCCTATGTGTCCATGTACACATCGTCCTTTACAGTTGTTTACAGGCAGTTGAGTTTACAGTCGTTTTTTTGAACGCAGAAAACTGTAAATTTTTTTTAACTCTTCCAAAGCCTTTTTTCATCACGCAAAATGCATGCAAAGCATTTCCTGGTACTCAAATGGACCCGGTACACCATACTTTGAGGTTTTACATGAAAAAAAATGTTAGACACTGCAATAATAGGCACTGTAATAGGCTGCAATTATTTCTGCACAGAAATGAGCTGGAACACATCCAAACACCTCAAAAAAAACAGCTAATCTCAACAAATACTGCTCTCTCTGCTTCTGCTCTCTCTATTTCTCTCAACATGTCTGAAATAGTTAAATTTTTACTGTTTTTCAGTGCATTCTGGGCATTTTGGAAGGTCATCTGACGTTATCCTAAAAAAACGCTTCTAAACGCGAACGCTCATAAACGCGGTATGCAAACGCGGCTAAACAGATATTTTTTAACCTACGTTTTCCAGCAGTCAGTTTCCATCGTTGAGAAGTGTCCCGTCTACATGGGGCCTAATAAACATGTTTCATAAGAAAGTCGGAATCAAAGTAAAGCATCCTGTCTGCTGCCAACAGGCTGCGGAGGAGGACCCTTCCTATTGGAGTGGAAGCAGCGGTCTATCAGCTACAGGCCTAGTGCATTACCTTTAAAAAATGTATTTATTAATGATGAAAGTAGGTATTGTACTTACAAAATGACAATACAGTCAATGGTACATCAAGAAAGAACCGCTTTGTCCAATCCGCACTATACGCCTGCTCATAATGGGAACTCAGATCCTCCAGCAGACTGACGCATTTCGAGGACTTGCCTCTTCTGATGTCTGAGGAGCTTTTCTGCATTTTTTTCAGCAGCCCCTGAACTCTCCCTAATGTTCTCCTATGTGTCCATGTACACATCGTCATTTACAGTCGTTTTCAGGCAGTTGAGTTTACAGTCGTTTTTTTGAACGCACCAAACTTGCATTCAGGAGTAGATTTATCAGCATTTTAAACGCCAAATGCTTGTAAATGAGTGTAAACGCGGCTAATCGCGTTTATAAGCATTTGCGTTTTTAAAACATTTTTTAACTCTTCCATTTCCAGATGCTGCCCAGAGCCTTTTTTCATCATGAAAAATGCATGCAAAGCGTTTCCCCGGTACTCAGATGGTCCGGTACACCATACTTTGAGGTTTTGCATGAAATAAAATATGTTAGACACTGCTGCAATAATTTCTGCACAGAAATTAGCTGGAACACATCCAAACACCACAAAAAAAAGACAGCTAATCTCAACAAATACTGCTCTCTCTGCTTCTGCTCTCTCTATTTTTCTCAAAATGTTTGAAATAGTTAATTTTTTACTTTTTTTCAGTGCATTCTGGGCATTTTGGAAAGTCTCCTAAGGTTATCTTTAAAAAACGCTTCTAAACGCAAACGCTCATAAACGCGGTATGCAAACGCAGCTAACAGACGTTTTTTAACCTACGTTTTCCGGCAGTTTCCATCGTTTAGAAGTGTCCCATGTACATGGAGCCAAAGACCTTTCCTATTTGTGTGGAAGCAGTGGTCTCTCTGCTGCAGTCTGACACATACCCCTGCTGAGTCAGAGATAGTGTTCCTGTAGCATGCTGGAAGGAGATAGGACGTTTTATTTTTACTGTTGTTGCTTTTGTTGCTGATTTCACAGCTTTAGTCTCCAGGGGCTGTTGCAGACCTCTGCAGAGGGACAGCTGCTTCCACACAGAGCAGTCCTTTCCTGTAGCATGCTGGAGCAAGACAGAATGTTTTCTTTTGCTGTTGCTGTTTTTACCAATACAAACTGCAAGGCCAGGGTTAGGGGCGGGCTGACAACTCATGGGGCCCCCGGGCAATAAGGGATCATGGGGCCCCTGTGTCCTTGCCAAAACTCAAAAAAGCCTATGAAAAAAGTACCAGGGGCATCTCACGGGGCCCCGTAGTGCCCGAGTTTCCAAATGGTCAGTCTGCCCCTGGCCAGGGTACAGATGTTGATGTGTTGAAAAGGTTCCCAGCCAGTTCTAAGACATTTTTCCTACCGACCCTCAATGACCATCAATGGGGTTTTCTAGGGGCTTCTTGAGTTGTTACTGATTGATCTCCCATCTTATGGTTAGCTGTCTAGAGGGGTGGCATTCTGGCTACTAATGCAAGGCCTTCCCTGGCCACCAAGGTCAATGCCTTGTTTACATGGACCCCCCCAATGATCCCTCCAATGGGTTTTAGGGACTCCTTGAGTTGTTGCCGATTAACCTTCCACCTGATGGTTAGTTGTCTGGAAGGGTGGCTCTCTAACCACCACTACAAGTGGGGCGTCATTTTACCAGGAGTCCTAATGACCCCTCAAGGGGTTTCTAGGGGCTTCTTGAGTTGGTATTGACTGATCTCCCATCTGATGGCACCTGGATATCTTCAGGTCCAGTGCCACTTGGAACAACATCAAGACACTAATGATCTTCTAATCTACCTGGAAAGGCGACATTCTGACCACCACTACAAGAGGGATATTCTTCCCTGACTACCAAGGTCAAGGCATTTTTCTCACTGACCCCCAATGACTTCATTTTAGCAGGGGGTCCCTGAGACCTAACAATTATTTCAAGGGTTCCTCTGGATTAAAATGGTTGAGAAAGGCTGGTCTAGACTATTGGGAGAACATCCACCCCCTGGAATTGCAGCCGGGCAGTAAAGTATCTCTGGGCATTTGTTTAAAATGTTGGAAGCCATGCTATTATACCGCAGTCAGCTGCATTCCTCTGCCGAGTTGTCATTTCTCTAAAAAAAAAAGATCGATATGCTTGTTACAGATGGTACCCCCTGCTTGACCCAACCCCCCCTTCCATTCCTAAATACAGACAGCTCCCTGCTGTGAGCACATAATGGAATCTGCCTTTAGCAATAAAAGGACAATGCATGTGAAAGTTCTACGTTGAATGGGATCGGAGATACAACTTCTCATCACCAGATATCTAATGGTGGCATTGTACTGCGAGCAGCAAAGGAAGGCTTTGTTAGAGCACAACGTGCACTGCGGAGAGGAACTTACTGTGACCAGGGGATGCTCGGTGATTCGACAAACTGCCAGTTGCCAAGCTGATCCTTTATCTTCAACGTTTCAGGTTGCTGACCCAGAACAGGGAAGGCAGGTCAAGACCTTCGACTTTGCTACCTCCGTTCTTGTTCTGGGGTTTGTTCATGGACTCAAATCACTGAAGATGGAGGATCAGTATGTCAGTCAGCCATTGAACATTTTTAGAAGAAGAGGTCAGCACAGTGTAGGCCCTTTGTAGTTACATTAAAGCAGGGCTATAAGTCTTCTATGCATACCCCACATTTGGGCCTGCTGACACCTATGGTTCTAGAGATACTGGCCCCCAAAGTTGCCCACTTTGACCACTAAGAGCCCAGACGTGACCTGGTTTGGGGCCCCGCAGTTGAAATATGAGCAAAGCATATCCTTCTATAGTGTGTACCAGGGGCGGACTGACCATTTGGAAACTCGGGCACTGCCCGAGGACCCGGGGTCAGTAGGGGGCCCCATGAGATGCCCCTGGTACCTTTTTCATAGGCTTTTTGAGTTTGGGCAAGGACACAGGGGCCCCATGATCCCCTATTGCCCGGGGGCCCCATGAGTTGTCAGTTCGCCCCTGGTGTGTACTTGTCTTAACCCAGAGCACTAAGTGTCATTTCTCTCTGCTGCCTCATTCATCTACTATCTGCATGAGTCACTTCTTACTCCAAAATAAAAATGGTGACAGGGGAGGGCACAGACGGTGATTGACAGCCTCAGCTCTGTTCCTGTGAGCTGTGTGAAGAGGGGTGTGTCCCTTCCCTCCAATCATCTCTCAGAGCTTTCCTCACTGAGCTTTTTAGTGTGTAATTTCAGTTCTCTGCTCCCTTCTTTCTGACAGCTCAAACATGCTTTATAATTTCTGGACTCTGAACGGATGTGCAGAAGAGAATACAGATAAACAGGTACAACTTACATTAGAGGAGTTGTTTCATCTCTGTGTGTCACCTGAGTGCAGTAACTTCACTGGGAATATGTAAGGGTTTACAGCCACTTTAACCACGTGCCCTCTGGAAGATTTGCCACCCTTCATGACCAGGCCATTTTTTGCTATAAGGTGCTGTGGCTATGTTTCTTCTTACTGATCGCATGGTAGAACGAGCAAAAAAAAACCCAATTAATCTTATAACCCAAGAAAATAATACCTTCACAGTGGGGTTAAATGTTTGTCTAGGAGTAGAGAAATAAACTGCAAGGATCACTGTACAATCTCTGTACAATCTCTGTACAATCTCTATACAATCTTTGTACAATCTGCTTTGAAGTTACCAAAGCTATGTAATTGGAAGACAAATCTAAATAACTAACTCAATGAGTATCAGGCAGGCCCTTGTACCACATACAGTCAGGTCCATAAATATTGTTTTTTCAGCCTAATGATGGCTTGCTTCACTGATAGTGACAGCTCTTTGGATCTCATCTTGAGAGTTGACAGCAACAGATTCCAAATGCAAATAGCACACTTGAAATGAACTCTGGACCTTTTATCTGCTCATTGTAATTGGGAAAATGAGGGAATAACACACACCTGACCATGGAACAGCTGAGAAGCCAATTGTCCCATTACTTTTGGTCCCTTAAGAAGTGGGAGGCACATATGCAAACTGTTGTAATTCCTACACTGTTCACCTGATTTGGATGTAAATACCCTCAAATTAAAGCTGACAGTCTGCAGTTAAAGCACATCTTGATCGTTTCATTTCAAATCCATTGTGGTGGTGTATAGAGCCAAAAATGTTAGAATTGTGTCGATGTCCCAATAATTATGGACCTGACTGTACTGTAACTGATGGTAGATCTAAAGGAGATCATACAATCAGGTTCCATAGCTTATGGTCAGCTTAATTGGTACCTACCCATGCAGTGGTGTATTTAGGTTTTGTGCTGCCCTAGGCAACACAAAAATCAGCACCCCCTGCAGAGAGAGCCTGACATTGACCAACAACACCCCTGCCTCCCACCGAAGAGAGTCTTCCACTACCACTGCCCCCCATACACCAGCTACCATCCCCCCATGGCGAGAGAGAGAAAGACAATCACCTTCACAGTTCCGGACATCCCCAGGAATGAGAGTCAGGCTGTGTATACACCGTCATGAAACCTGCAGCCTCTCTCGGAACCCACTAGGTCCCCATGCTATGTGTGTCCCTTCTTCCAAGGGGCAGTGCTGCCTCCCCTGAAAGATGCTGCCCTAGGCAACTGCCTTGTGGTAAATATACTCCTGTACCCATGAATGCAGTGCTGCCCCCCCCCCCCCGAGAGATGCTGCCCTAGGCAACTGCCTTGTTTGCCTTGTGGTCAATACACTCCTGTACCCGTAGATGCACACATCTCATAGCCTTGCATTGTATGTGATGTCGCCGATGGAGCCCAACCGGGAGTGGAGGAGAGAAGAGGAGAGCACCTGAATGAGGAATACGGTGAGGAGTACAGCTTCTTCCTCTACCCTCTAGAGCAGCGGTGTCAAACTGGTGGCCCTCAGGCTGTTGCAAAACTACCAAGTCCCATCATTCCTCTACCTTTGGAAGTCATGCTTGAAACTGTCAATCTTGCAATGCCTCATGGGACTTGTAGTTTGGCAACAGCTGGAGGACAGCCAGTTGGACACCCGTGCACTAGAGCATTTAACCCTTGCAGTTGGACTTGAAGCCCAAGCCTCACAACCCATTAAACAGGTCTTTGAGCCCAGGTGGCAGGGCGGACTTCCAAATCGTGTGACTACTGCATACCTTCCAATTTTCTGAGATGGCAAAAAGGGACACCCTTAGCATGTAAGTAGGCAAGTGACACATCCCCGGCCACAGCCCCAGAGACATTGAGAGTAAAGAAAAAATATGCAAAACAAAATTGGATTGTTTAATTACCAGTAATAAACAATATCTATTAATTGAGGGGTTTATGCGAGTTTTAGGAAAATGTAACACTTTTTGTAGTTACATAGGGGGGGGCTTATAAAAAATTCACAGGGCTATTCATTTGGCAAAACTGCATTTGTTCTGTGTGAATTGGGGCAAAATCAAATGTAACTAGACACATTTCTCTCCAATATCATTCATTTATAAAGAGTAGAGCAAAGCAAATACCTTATTCTGGCCAATAGGGAGAGCTGATATAGAAATATGTATTTACTATGATTGTCGGCTCCATCTAGTGGCCATAATGTGGCATTTTCCTGATTCGCGCTACTCTAATTTATTTGACCTATAGAAAATAGCTTAGTAACATTCGATTTTGTCCTCATTTGCACATAATGAATGTGCATGCAGTTCACAGGATAAAAAGCTCTGCAGTTTATTTTTTTTAATAAATAAACCCTGTAATATTTGGGGGGTTGTTAAGTTAGTGGTAGAAGCATTTTTAGTGAGTCCACGCCATTCCAGAAGGGCTTGTCAGCCCACTTTTATTAAATGAAATCAAAGTTCAAAAGAAAAGCAGCTGCCCACTCAGGGGTTTACACCACCAAAACAGGCACAATAAAAATAATACAGTGCCACCTGGCACTCTCTTCAGCAGCTCCAGTGCTTAGTCCACAAACCTTGGTCTTTGGGTTTTGACTTGTTCCTCCATCTTACACAGAACCTCTTTGCTCCTGTGTCCTTTTCTCAGCTCACCCAGCTCTACTGGCTCTCTTAACTGTCCGGGCTCTCTCAGTTCTCTTGGCTATCTCAGAAATCCTGGCTGTCAATTCTCAGGGCTCTCTCAGTCCCCTGAGACCTCTAGATTCCTTCTGGACTCAGTCATCTTGGCTCTCTCAGTCCTCCAGATTCGCTTAGCTGTCTCTACTCTCTCAGACCTTCTCAGCCCTCTGAACAAAGAGTCTCCTGTCTATGTCCAAGCCAATCATTATAACGGGTGTGCACACCTGCTGGTCTTCTGCAGGACCTGGACATTGGGCTAACTTCTTCCCTCTGAAAAACTCTTCAAAGTCTCCAAACTCCAGATCCCAACCCAGAAATATCTAAACCCATTGAAAACCAAAGAATCAGTTTTCTCCTCTACAAATCAATATTCCAGAGCCCTGTACTCTGCATACATGCAAACCCTGTGCCACTGCAATTCCATTTTCACAGTGGCAGGGCCTTGCACTGTCACAACCCATATATTGTGTGTTTTTTTCGAAGAGGTCTATACTTCAGACCAGTAAGAGGGACATTTGAAGAGTAACAAGGGACAGAGGGATTTGGCTCCAATATAGGGACAGGCCAGGGGCGGACTGAAAACTCATGGGGCCCCCGGGCAATAGGGGATCATGGGGCTCCTGTGTCCTTGCCCAAACTCAAAAAAGCCTATGAAAAAGGTACCAGCGGCATCTCATGGGGCCCCCTACTGACCCCCGGACCTCGGGCAGTGCCCAAGTTTCCAAATGGTCAGTCCGCCCCTGGGACAGGCCCTCCAAATCAGGGACAGTCAGGAGGTATGCTACTGTGATTGGCTGTCAGTGTTCAAATGACTCGGAGCCCATTCCACCAGATCCCGATCATGTCTAGAGACTGAGTGTTAAATAGTCATTCTAAATTCATAATTCGGCACTTATAGGACTTATATTATATTTATAGCAAGCTTGCAAAATATTTGGTTTTTATGATTAATCATAATTAATATTAAAATGTGTGGTTGGCCTTGAACAAGTGATAGTGTTGAATTCTTTGGGTAGCTGGGCCAGAAAAAAGTCAGAGTATTTGTAGTTAACTAGCTGGAAGCTGAGTATTAAGGACACTTCTGTAGATGGGCATAGCTTTTTAGAAGATCACTGGTGTAGGGTGTCATGGGAGTCAGAAGTGAACCAAAATAGAATAAGTATGAAATAGTATATTCTAGTAGCATCCAGGGGCGGACTGACCATTTGGAAACTCGGCACTGCCCGAGGGCCCGGGGTCAGTAGGGGGCCTCATGAGATGCATCTGGTACCTTTTTCATAGGCTTTTTTGAGTTTGGGCAAGGACACAGGGGCCCCATGATCCCCTATTGCCGGGGGCCCCATGAGTTGTCAGTCCGTCCCTGGTTGTATCTGTGTGTATTTAATTTAGGTTTTATAATTATAATATGTGTTACATAAGTAGATGTTTGGTTATACAACATTATTGAGATATTATGTTGTAAAGTTAGATTCTTAGGTATGCTATCCTTCAAACAGAAAAATTGGTCACATGAGTAGGCTGATGCAACATTGTCATCTTTAACTTATGAAGCCACGTTTTTGATCAAAAATAGAGTGTTACATATGGGCTTGTCAATCAAAATAAAAACATCACCAGCGCTCAGATCTTCATGATCCACAGCAAAAAAACAGTTACATAGGCTGGTTGAAAAAAGACAAAAGTCCATCCAGTTCAACCATTCAAAAAAAAAAAAAAGTTATAATCTTATACCCACAGTTGATCCAGAGGAAGGCAAAAAAACCAGCAAACCATGATCCAATTTGTTTCTGTAGGGGAAAAAATTCCTTCCTGATCCCCCCCGGCAATCGGATATTCCCTGGATCAACTTTACCTATAAATGTTATATCCAGTTATATTCTGTGTATCTAAGAAAGAATTCAGGACTTTTTTAAAGCAATCCACTGAACTGGCCAGAACCAACTCTTGAGGGAGTCTATTCCACATTCTCACAGCTCTTACTGTGAAGAAACCTTTCTGTGTTTGGAGATTAAATTTCTTTTCCTCCAGACGTAAAGAGTGCCCCCTTGTCCTCTGTTATGACCTCAGGGGGAATAACTACACCGAGTTCACTATATGAACCACTGATGTATTTATACATGGAGATCATATCCCCCCTTATGTATTATACATGGAGATCATATCCCCCCTTATGTATTATACATGGAGATCATATCCCCCCTTATGTATTATACATGGTGATCATATCCCCCCTTATGTATTATACATGGCGATCATATCCCCCCTTATGTATTATACATGGTGATCATATCCCCCCTTATGTATTGTACATGGAGATCATATCCCCCCTTATGTATTATACATGGAGATCATATCCCCCTTATGTATTGTACATGGTGATCATATCCCACCTTATGTATTATACATGGAGATCATATCCCCCCTTATGTATTATACATGGAGATCATATCCCCCTTATGTATTATACATGGAGATCATATACCCTCTTATGTATTATACATGGAGATCATATCCCCCTTATGTATTATACATGTAGATCATATCCCCCTTATGTATTATACATGGAGATCATATCCCCCTTATGTATTATACATGGAGATCATATCCCCCCTTATGTATTATACATGGAGATCATATACCCTCTTATGTATTATACATGGAGATCATATCCCCCTTATGTATTATACATGGAGATCCTATCCCCCTTATGTATTATACATGGAGATCATATCCCCCTTATGTATTATACATGGTGATCATATCCCCCTTATGTATTATACATGGAGATCATATCCCCCTTATGTATTATACATGGTGATCATATCCCCCCTTATGTATTATACATGGAGATCATATCCCCCCTTATGTATTATACATGGAGATCATATCCCCCCTTATGTATTATACATGGAGATCATATCCCCCCTTATGTATTATACATGGTGATCATATCCCCCCTTATGTATTATACATGGAGATCATATCCCCCCTTATGTATTATACATGGAGATCATATCCCCCCTTATGTATAATACATGGAGATCATATCCCCCCTTATGTATTATACATGGTGATCATATCCCCCCTTATGTATTATACATGGTGATCATATCCCCCCTTAATCTCCTCTTCTCGAGAGAGAATAAATTCAGTTCTTCTAATCTTTCCTCATAGCTGATCTCCTCCAAATGGTGTCTGTCACTTGCTGAGGTGCAACCCTCTATAGATCAGGGTACTAGCAAAAGAAAACACAAAAGGGAGTATTACCGTGGTAACAGATACATTTATTAATTTGCAAAACAAAAAAAAGCTTTGAGGAAGGGAGTTTGACTCCCGAAACGCATCAGCCATTCCAACCGGGCAGTTGTACCACAGGACCATATTTGACTCTATGTCTGTTTTCATGATCTTTTTGTGAGTATCCACTTGTTACTTTTTTATCTGTTACCACGGATATGGGCTTGTCAATCAAAACACCACATATGTAGTATCCCCCCCCTTCAAGGAAATTGCTCTACTAAGCAGAATTGTTTGCCATACAAGGTTCTGAGTTATGAGAATTATGACATCTACATGTAACATAAAAAGACTTCCTAAGAGATGGAAAGACACATAAAACACATACATACACACGTCCGTCCCTTCACACACACACATCCATACACACGTCCGTCCCTTCACACACACACACATACATACACACGTCCGTCCCTTCACACACACACACATACATACACACGTCCGTCCCTTCACACACACACATCCATACACACGTCCGTCCCTTCACACACACACATACATACACACGTCCGTCCCTTCACACACACACACATACATACACACGTCCGTGCCTTCACACACACACATCCATACACACGTCCGTGCCTTCACACACACACATACAGACACATAGACACTCACAAGCAAGGCATGAAGACATGTGTGTATGGTTATTCACATACTGATGAGTTTAAACCTTTGTATTTTCTTAAGAGACCTAAGATCTTGTCACTTTCTCCTTCTTGCTCAGACTCATTGTGACAGGAGTGACTTTTGGGGGTGGGGGGACCCCTGTGTCAGCTCATGTTCCCTTCATTATGTTTAACCCACCCTGTGCCTGTTAAGGGGTACAGGGTGTGAATGTGAATGTCCTAGTATTGTGTATTGGTGTGGGGATTGTCCTTTGTTCCCTGCCATGTGGTTGTCCATTGTTCTTTGCCAGGTGTTTGTCCATTGTTCTCTGCCAAGTGCTACAACCCATTGTTCTGTGTCTTGGTTAGGTGGGGGGTGTTTCCTGTAGTCCTTCCCACTGATGGGGCGGGCTGATGATGTGTTTCCTGTCCCTGGTTGTGTTTCCCCACCCTGTATATATATCTTGTGTTTGTGTAAAAATAAAGGAATTGACTTCCTGTCTTAAGAGTCGGGTGCTGTCTATTTCCTGCATGATCAGCAGTGGGGTCCGGGGATTTGTGTTCGGACAGGAAAGCTGCAGTATAACGGAAAATACCCAAGTGCGGTCTGGGTCCGGTTCCGTTACACTCATGCTGCATTGAACAGACAAGAAGCACATAGCAGGACAGCCATGACTCTAAGCTTGACATGTTTATAACCAGTGGCGTCCCAAGGCAGGTGCGGGGGGTGCGCACTGCACGGGGTGACACCTACTGCACGGGGTGACACCGGACCCACTCCACAAAAAGGTAAGTTGTAATGCAAGCCGACAAATCCCCGCAGGATGGATCCAATCCATACTGAGGGGATCGTTGGCTTGCTTTACAACTTACCTTTTCGTGGAGTGGGTCCGGTGTCACCCCGTATAGGTTGCATGCCGACGATCCCCGCCGGATGGATCAGATCTGCGCATTGGGGAAGATAAAGGATCGGACTCTGATGCATTATGCTCAATCCGCAGATCCGAACCATCTTGCGGGGATCATTGGCATGCACCCTATACGGGGTGACATCGGACCCGCTCCATGAAAAGGTAAGTTGTAAAGAAAGCCGACGATCCCCACAGGATGGATCGGATGTGCGGATTGGGGAGCATAATGGATCAGAGTCTGATCCATTATGTTCAATCTGCAGATCCGATCCATCCTGCGGGGATCGTCGGAGGGGGTGTCACCAAGTGTTACCGCATCGGGAGACACCAACCCTAGGGACGCCTCTGTTTATAACTACTGTTTTTATATTTTTGTTTTATCTACACTGAACTGTTATTCATGATCCTTTTACATTGTTATTTTAAGCCATTGTGTGATACCATAAAATCACACTTTATTTTTATTTTGCCGGCTCTTTAATGATCTGAAATCGCCTAAAGACACTAAAAGTTATTATATGTGTCCCAGAAAATTCTACACCAAGGTACTTCTGTCACTGTGCCAAGAGCACACAACACAAAAACCTTGGCTGTCCAAAAATATGTGTCCAGTGGATGGGCATTCAAGTCAACCCTCTTTGCTGCTGCATATATGAGTTACGTGGGTGTCAGGAGGCTAGCAGTAAACCTCATTCAGTATATGAAAAGGTTATTTTATAGACAGGTAAAAAAATATGATATTTTGTAACAAAAACTATGGGTTGCTACACCTTTAACAGGGATTAATTAAAGAACCCACGCATGCACGGTATTCTGTCTCAGCCGTCACTCGCAGACGCTCTTGTGTTGCCAATAAGTGAACTCTTATCGAGAGGCGATGTAATGAAAGCTCGAATTTCTTCATGTAAATAGCCACGGCCTAATGTATTTCTGTCTATGTTCCATGTGCCGGTACTATCATCCCGTGCCATCGGATTCCTGAGAAGCTGAGGGATTATTAAATTTGGTCTGATGAATTGAAATGACATTGTAACCACCGTATCGTCTCGTTTTATCGTTTCACGGCTGCGTTTATTGCGTTAGGCGGAGTCCCCGCTTGTCTGACTGCGGTCCTGATCTGCGGCTAATGTTCCTTATAATGCAAATGTGTCTGTGGAAGTGGCGTGACATGACCTGACCCCAACTGCATTCTGGGTAATCAGCTTAAGTTGTAATCGAGGGGTTTTTTTGTTTTTTTTTTTGGCAGTACAGCCTTCCTGCTGTTATAAAAGTACAAGTCATGGTATCTGGTAACCCTGCTGCCTCTGCCTATAGTTCTTTTACAGATGAAGATTCATAGGATTCTGTTCCCTAATTTAAAGCACAGTTAAAGTCCAACTCAGCAAACCACAAAAATCTACCTTGCAGTAGGTGCCCCCACCCTGCACTGCAAGGTTTGAATGCGCTTTACTTCTAGGGCAGGGTTGTCAAACGAATCAGCATTCTGGGTACCCTTAAAGGGCTGGTTGTATCTGTAAGACTAGATGTGCAGAGCACCCCAACCCCCCCATTACATCACAGTGCACCCCTCTTTCCTTGTGTAGCTGCCAGGAAGAAGCTGGAGGTGGAGCTGGGAAGCAGACAGTGCAGGGTCTGGAGGAGGACCAAAGGAGGGCTGGAGTCAGCTCTTGAAGTTTACAAGGGAGGTGGAGACAAGGGGGTGCTGCGGCTGCACAGAGAGGTGCAGGATCTGTAGGAGGAGTTCTGTCCTCCTCTCTCCTGCCTGCTGAGACCAAGGGTGAGGGCTTGCTGAAATGAGCCACTGTGGCTGCATGGAGAGGAGCAGAATCTGGCAGAGCAGATCTGTCCTCCTCTCTTCTGTTGACTGCTGAGACAAAGGGGAGACTAGGGAGTGACACAGCTGCAGGAGAGGTCTGAGGGCCACATGAAATGGCCTGGAGGGCCGGATTTGGCCCTTGGGCCTTGTGTTTGACACCTGTGTTCTAGAGGATGATGATTACAGTGTGATACTTACCTTACTCCCCATTTCAGCAGTCTCCTCCGTTTCGGCTTGTGGTTGTCCCTTTGTTGTCCTCACATACAATGCAGGGCCTGTGTTGTACCTGATGATGACATCATGCCACCACCATCCAGAGCGCCTTACATAAGAGGCTTCAAGAGGCTGGTTGCATAGAGTGAGGTAGCCTGCCAGAGAAAGTAATAACACAGATAAGACACCTTATGTCTCATCCCATAGAGCAATGTTTCTCAACCAGGGTGCTGCGGCACCCTGGGGTGTCATTTGAGTTCCCCCAGAGTGCTACGAGCACGGGACCCAGTTTGTCCTACATGGAAACATAGAAAAGTGACCGCAGAAAAAGACAGAGTGGTCCATCAAGTCTGCCTGTTTTTTTTTTTGTTAACTTTTGTGTCTGAGCAGGGGCGGACTGACCATTGGGGAACTTGGGCCCTGCCCGAGGGACCGGGGTCAGTAGGGGGTTCCGCCCCTGTGTCAGTCCGCCCCTGTGTCTGAGTATAGATCTAAGCTTGTCCCAAGCATGTTTGAAACTATTTACTGTTGACTGGCTCACTACCTCTGCTGGAAATTTATTCCAAGCATCAACCACTATTTCAGTACAATAATACTTTCTGAGGTTAGTTTTCAACTTTCCTCCAGTTAGTGTAAGGTCATGTCCCCGTGTTCTTGATTTTGGTTTCATGTTGAAAATACTCCCATCCTGAACCTTGCTATTCCCGTTGATGTATTTAAAGGTTTCAATCATATCTCCCCTTTCCCTTCTTTCCCTTCTTTCCTCTAGACTGTACATCTTAAGTTCCAGAAGTCACTCTTGATATGTCTCTGGACTCGTTCTGTCTTATCAATATCTTATTGTAAGTGAGGTCTCCAGAACTGGACACAGTATTCTAAATGAGGTCTCACTAAAGATCTATATAGGGGAATCAGGACCTCATTCCTCCTGCTGGTGACCCCTCTAGTGATAAAAAGACCTACATAGAGGAATCAGGACCTCCTTCCTCCTGCTGGTGAGATCTCGAGCAATGCATCATAGAATTCTATTTGCTTTCCCCAATGACTGGCCACACTGTGTGCTCATTTTGCAATCATCTGAAATAAGTACCCCCAAGTCCTTTTCCTCTGTAGTGCTGGCCAACAATTTACCACCAATGTTGTACTCTCTCAAGGCATTCTTTTTCCCTAGGTGCATTATTTTACATTTAGAAACATTGAACTGCAATTTCCACTTTTTTTGCCCAATTTTCCAGCAATCCCAAATCAAGTTCCATGTTACAGACACCTCCAGGGATATCAGCCCAATTGCACACCTTTGTGTCATCAGCAAAAAGACATACCTTACCCAACAAACCTTTAGTCACTTACATATAGACTAAATAGAACAGGACCTAGTATAGAGCCTTGGGGTACACCACTAGTGACTGGTCTCTTTTCCAAGTGAACCCCATTTTCAACCACACTCTGCTATCTATCCTTTAGCCAGCTGCATATCCACTGAACCACCCAAGGGCTAAGTACTAGCTTATACAACTTTTGTATTAGACCATTATGTGGAACTGTATCACATGCCTGGCTGAAATCAAGATATGTCCACAGCCCCACCCTGGTCCAAAACATTGGTAATATAGTAAAAAAATCCAAGCAGATTAGTCTGACATGATCTGCCCTCAGTAAAGCCATGCTGCTTTGGATCCAGCAAGCTTTGTGTTTTTAAGTGATCACTGATCCTTCTTTTCAGAAGTGATTCCATAAACTTGACTACAACCGATGTTAAACTCACTGGCCTGCAATTGCCATCTTCTACCTTGCTGCCCTTCTTGTGCATAGGTATAATATTAGCTATTCACCAGTTATGGGAATTTCTTCTATTAGAAGAGATTGATTAAAAAGATCAGTTAATGGTCCAACAACTATACCTTGAAGTTCTCTTAGATCCCTGGGATGAATACAATCAGGGCCCGTTGCTTTATATCTTTAACTAAGCCACTTCCTCTGCTACCTTTGTCTCCAAAAATCCTAAAAATGATTCATCATTACTAGAACCAAAATGATTTCCCAATCTATTATTGTTAGTATAATTTATTTCTGAAAAGACTGAACAAAAGTAATTGTTTGGTTTGCTACATCCAAGTCTCCCTCAACATAAGTGTTGTGCCCAGTTTTCATTTCATTGATCCCTTCGTATTTTTTCTTTCTATCACTAATGTACCTAAAAAAGGATATATCTTCTTTCTTAATAGATTTAGCAATTTCCTCTTCTTTCTGTGCTTTGGCAGTGCTGATAATGTGTTTGGCCTCCTTTTGTCTATTTTTATACTCTTCTCTGTTAGCTACACAGTTTCCTTAAATTTCCTGTATGCTGATTTTTTTTTCCTCTACTATCCTACTTATGTCCTTAGTGAAACATATTGTTTTTTTCTTCTGTTTTATTCTTACTAACTTGCCTGACATTTAATCTAGTTGCCTCCATGGTAGACTTTAACAATGCCCACTGATTACTTAATCCTGTCGTTTTACTCTACCCTTTCAATTCATTTTTTAGAAAATTCACCCATTTCAGCAAAATTCGTCCTTTTGAAATCTAAAACATTTGTTTTTGTGTATGATTTTTCTGTTCTTATTTTAATATCAAACCAAAGACATTGGTGATCACTAGAACCCAAATTTTCTCCCACCTTCACATCAGAATTTTGATCCCCATTTGTCAGTACTAGGTCAAGAATATGATCACCTCAGGTTGGACTTTTTGCTAACTGTTTTAGAGAAACCCCATTCAGTGCTCACATTACATCCCTGCTCCTGCTTGTAATAGCAGTTTGAGAATTCCAGTTAATATCAGGCATGTTGAAGTCACCCATAATCAAAACCTTCCCTTCATTGCCATTTGAGTTATCTCATCAATCAACAAGTTTTCAAAATCTTCAGTCTGTCTTGGGGGGTCTGTATATTACAACAATCCTAAGGGAAGATATTTGGTTAGAAGGCAGACCCAGAGGGTTTTCTGTATTTCATTTGTTTTTTGAATTAATGTTAGCCTTTTGCTATTTATGCCATATGGAATCCCCCCCCCTTCTCTACTCTATCTTTATTGTATGGTGTATACCCTGGTATAGTTATTTCCCAGTCAGTTGAATCCTTGAACCACATCTCTGTAATTGCTGCTAAGGTCCAAGTTGTCCCTAGTCATACTAGCTGTCAGCTCACAAAGCTTGTTGCCTAAACTACGAGCATTAGTGCATATGACATGACAAACACTGCTATCTACTGCTTTATTTTTTACCACCAGGAACTGAAGTGACCACCCCATCAGCCCAGTCCTTAGCAACATAAAACCTCACATTTGTTTCAGCCTGCTGGGGATCAGCATCATGAATTGCCATGGTGCAGGTGGTCTGGCCTCCAACATCATAACAACTACTGGGTTTCCGCCACCCCCCTCTGCCAATCCCTCCACTGGCTTCCGATTGCGCAACGGATCAAATTCAAAATCCTAACACTGATGTACAAAGCCGTCCACCATACTGCCCCGAACTACATCACTGACCTAATATCCAAGTACCGCCCAGCACGCACACTCCGCTCCTCACAAGACCTCCTTCTCTCTAGTTCCCTGGTCTCCTCCTCCCATGCCCGCCTCTAGGACTTCTCCAGGGTGTCACCCATCCTCTGGAACTCCCTGCCCCAACCCATCAGATTATCACCTACTCTCCTCTCCTTTAGGCGCACCCTGAAAACCCATCTCTTCAGGGAAGCCTACCCCACCCCCTGCTAACTTGCCGACCTCCTCCACTCCTACCACTCCATCCCCCACAGCTATCTCCTCCTGTGCCACCATCCCCTCCCTCCTAGATTGTAAGCTCGAAAGAGCAGGGCCCTCAATCCCCTCATGTTTTGCATTGTATTGGTATTGTTCTGTCACATGTTCTGTCCCCCTTTGTAATGTACGGCACTGAGCGAACCATTGGCGCTTTATAAATACTGTATAATAATAATAACTCTAGGGCCAGAATGCATGGTGTTATTGATTACTATGGTGATGATGGCTGTGTGCACCATGGCAATGCATGACTTTGATGTAGGAGGCATGCAAGACCACTCACAGCATTCAGAAGAAGATGGAAGTCCACCTCCTTCAGACCTCCTCCACCTCCCACCATCTTCATGAAGCTGAAAGGTATTTTTCTGATATGAAGAGAGAACTCAACAAACACTTTACTCCTGCGCTAGGAAAGGACTCAGTAGACCCAATAGGAATGTTCTGGAATTTTTTGGAATATGCACTGCTTGCTGCCCTCAACAGACCGGGGTGGTCCGAATACACTGGATACAAATGGAGAAACAGAAAAAGGGCGCACCGACCTAGTGCATTATCGTTTAAAATAATTTATTAAAGAAACAAAAATAGGTATCATACTCACAATGGACATAATAACACAGGCATGTCAAACTGAACAAGATGTATGATCCAAACAACATCTGAGTCCATACGATGGAACCCTGGATGACCAACTGGCTAACGCGTTTCGAGGACACAGAGACACAGAGCTCTGAGGAAGAGGTTGTGTCCTCGAAACGCGTTAGCAGGTTGGTCATCCAGGGTTCCATCGTATGGACTCAGATGTTGTTTGGATCATACATCTTGTTCAGTTTGACATGCCTGTGTTATTATGTCCATTGTGAGTATGATACCTATTTTTGTTTCTTTAATAAATTATTTTAAACGATAATGCACTAGGTCGGTGCGCCCTTTTCATGAAGAGAGAACTGTGTGATTGGGGGTTCTGCAATATGGGGGGACTTTTTGATTTTGGGGGTCCATTGAGTTAGAGCAAAGTTCACCTCCACTATCCTTGTGAGGAAGCCAGGAGTGGTGAAATGCACAAAGGGAGGTTGTTTCCCAGGTGGAGACAGTCATTTTGTTAACAACTAATAAAGGCATCAAGAGGAGCTAAGAGTGGAGTGCAGCTGATACAAGTTTTCATATTTACGATGGGGAGCAGAGATGGACTACAGTAGCTGGCAGTCAAATTCTCCATGTACAGAAAGGGCAAATCTTGAGGAAAGCTGTGGATTTGGGTATGTCACTGCCTCCTGAATACCTGGAAACCTAATTTCACTGACCTCTAAAAAATGACCCACTGTGGATTGCTTTTGATGGTAAACAATGCCGCCATGTAAAAAGAGGAAGTTGTTTGTAGCTAATTTTAAAAATGGGGGCTGCCATAATGGCTCATAATAAATGCATTCTGTGCTTCCCTATTAACTATGCTTCACAACATGTAAGCCTTGTCACTATAAGGGCCAGTGTCAATGGGATGCTGCTCACTTTAGAACTGCTTCTTTCCTTATACAAGTCTACTGGAAGGCAAAAATAGCCAAAGCAGGTTAACTACATGTCAACTGCACCTGCAATGAATTCTGAATGATCTCAGAAGCATCTAAAAACTGGTGCCAAAGCATGCTGCACTGGCCCATCGATGTCTGTCAATATAGGTCCTAAGTCAGATCAGATGGGAAAAGACCCCCACTGTATGTGGATTAGACTTTACCCCCAGCAGCTGTTATCAGGAATGAGTAATTGTATCAATTTATTATCTGTTTCTGGCAAGCACAGCACACTAGAAAGCATTCAAAGTTGACAGAGGAATAGAATCTTTGAAACGCAACGGTTCCTCTTTAAAATGAAGGCTGGTAGGGTTCTCACAGCTGAGTAACCTTGGCTTGGATCGGACGGGTGAGCACACTTGGCCTGGCAGACAGAACGCGTGCCCAGTTTCTGGAATTCGAGAGCGACAATGCCTTAATGAGGACTCCGGGGACATTGCAGGTGGGACAAAATGCCGAGAAAGCAAGTCACTAAGAGCTCGGTCCAAGAATCCAGGGGACCCTGCCAGACTTTGCTGCTGGTAATACATATTTTAAGAGGACAGAATAATAACAAAGATTTGAAAAAGGCCAAAGAAGATGCAAATTCAAACTGGATGATATTTAGTTTGGCAAAGCACAGTATATCATTAATGACTGCCCTTTTTTATGAACTGTTTTAACCATTTTTCATCCTTTGCTACATCCTAGACCTGCTGAACTCCACCAGCCTTTGGAAGCCACTTTCTGTCTACATGCACTCAGCGTCAGCTGAACATCATTGCTCTGGACTGGCTTTTTGATAGTGACAATGGTGGACCACGCCTGAGCAATGAGTGTCAGCATTGCTGCTTAAAGTCCCTACCAGAATCTGCTGTGGGATGCCATTTGGACATGGTGGATGACTTGCTAGACTGAAAAAATAATTTATGTGTTTGGAGTACTTTGAACCCCCTATGGGCAATGCTATACTACCAGTTGACTGTTAAATAAATGGGAGAGTCATTCTTCTGGAGATTGGAATATCACAGAGCTGTGTGTTTGTTACAGTGCCCCAGGGTAAGGATTTGATGTTCTTCATCCCTTTATCACTCCTTGCCTTCCCCCTTTTGGAAAATATGCTTCACACTAAGTTGGTTCCAGCAGACCATGTATATCCTTGATTTAAGAGATTGGGTTCCATTAAACTGACATCACTCACATGTTTATACAGCAATAAAAGTAGTGCTGCAACCCCAACAGCCCACAGCAATCATTAGGATGGGATAGAGAGAAGTGTGCCTGGATAACCACAGTACTATAGTGTTGTGGCATCCAATGTAAAAGAGAAAATATGGCACCACAGCTTCTCAAAAAATATTAAAAAATGCAATTTTATTTCATCTATCACATAAAAGAAGAATAAATGCCGGTACATATTGATGTGTTTCAACTTCCTACAGAGGCCTTAGCCATGACGGATTTTCACTTTTACATTGGTACACACACATGTTCTCCTGAAAAAGATCTTTCAAAATGCGTTGAGTCCACATGCAGATTGTTGGATGAAAAATGTGTGAACCCTTGTAATGGACATGTGTTGTATGTGGTTTTACATTTGATGTATAATAAACTATCCCTCTAAAAGTTCCTGGCTACAAATTGTTTTAGGTCTTGTAAATAATGAATTAAAGAATATAGGATACAGAGCCTGTATCAAAAACATTCCTAATCTCTACCAGAAGAAAAGGTGAAAATACAAGAGCACAATTCCAAGGCAGGTGTCACCTCATTTGGGAAAGTTATGTGCCTGATATGTAGTAGTAGCAGTTAGCTACATTCAGTCGGACCTGTTGAATGTTTCATAGTTTATCCAAGCCAATTCTTCATTTCTAATGAGTGTCAGGAAAAGACCCCAACCTTTATATCTACACAGGTAGCATAGATGCCTTAATCCATTCACCATGGAAAGGCAAATTGTTTGCTCCAAGAAAAGGATGGGATATTTGAAAATGGTGGAATCACCCCGTTCTAGATGCATAATCCTATCCTATCCTATCAAGGCTCAGCAGATTTCCTACACCTTTAAGAAGAGGGACATTGTTTTGAGGCCATTGAGGTGCACATTTTGGACAGAGAAGATAACTGATTTGCAAGGGTCCATCTATGTCAAATTGGAACAACCATCACTGAATGGGGTGAGGGCTTTTGACACCACCTGTGATTTGCAAATAATTCTGATTTAACATTTTTGCCTCAACATTTGACAACAATTCACACATCTAACCATTAAAACGGAAGGATTACCACTTATGAAACCTTTCTGGCAACAAGGAGTGGTTGATGTACTTAGAGCAGAGTGGTTGTAAACTTTCATACCTCCCATCCTGTTCTTGAACAACAATAATATCTTTTATTTTTTTGGTGACTGGATTAAGGTGTTGTGCTATCTATGTGGATATACAGTAAATGTTGGGACATTTACCTTACACTCTTTAGAACTAAAAAAGTGGTTTGGATAAGCTACACAACATATTAAACTTTACAGAACAAGTCCAGTTGAATGTGACTAACTACTACCAGCTATACCATGACCTGAATAAATGAGAACCTTCACAGACTTGTGTACCCAATCTCTCATGCTGTCCATACTTAACAATATCTGACTGGATGTCGCTCCACTTCCTTAAACCGAACCTCTCCAAGACCGAGTTTCTTGTCTTCCCCCCAGCCCGGACACCACCCCCCATTGACTTCTCCATCATGTCCAACAACGCCACCATCAAACCCGCCCCACAAGCCAGAGTACTTGGTGTCACTCTGGACTCCAACCTATCCTTCCAGCCCCAAGTCCAATCTTTAACAAACTCGTGCAGACTCCACCTCCGCAACATCGCCAAAATCCGCACGTTCCTAACCCCAGAAACCACTAAACAGCTCATCCACTCCCTCATCATATCACAACTCGACTACTGCAACTCCCTCCTCACTGGCCTGCCTCGCCGCTGGCTATCCCCGCTTCAGTCGATCCTGAATACGGCAGCCAGACTCATTCACCTTTCCAACCGCTCCATCTCCGCCACCCCCCTCTGCCAATCCCTCCACTGGCTCACTGGCTTCCGATTGCGCAACGGATCAAATTCAAAATCCTAACATTGACGTACAAAGCCGTCCACCATACTGCCCCGAACTACATCACTAACCTAATATCCAAGTACCACCCAACATGCACACTCCGCTCCTCACAAGACCTCCTTCTCTCTAGTTCCCTGGTCTCCTCCTCCCATGCCCGCCTCCAGGACTTCTCCAGGGTGTCACCCATCCTCTGGAACTCCCTGCCCCAACCCATCAGATTATCACCTACTCTCCTCTCCTTTAGGTGCACCCTGAAAACCCACCTCTTCAGGGAAGCCTACCCCACCCCCTGCTAACTTGCCAACCTCCTCCACTCTTCCTACCACTCCATCCCCCACAGCTATCTCCTCCTGTGCCACCATCCCCTCCCTCCTAGATTGTAAGCTCCAAGGAGCAGGGCCCTCAATCCCCTCATATTTTGCATTGTATTGGTATTGTTCTGTCACATGTTCTGTCCCCCTTTGTAATGTACAGCGCTGAGCGAACTATCAGCGCTTTATAAATACTGTATAATAATAATGTTCAATCCAACACTGGTCCTCATCCATTAGCCCAAAGCATCTAGGCTAGCCTGTTGAGGGTGATTCATGAATGTACTATGAGGAATGGTGCCATCCTCACAGCTCACTGTCAGAGGAATAAGAAGTCTTTGGGAAGAAATGCAACTGGATCAAATAATCCATGGAGAAAGGTATGTATAGATGTAGCCCAGTCTAAAGTTCCAGCAGGAAAAGGACTTTATGTCTGTGTTGGAGAGGAGACTCTCACACAGGCATGGCCATAGAAGAGAGCTGAGGACAAGAACTGTTAGAGACTTTTAAGAGGAAATGTGGAGGATTGTGGGAAATGTGGTTCACAAATCTACACAGCCATTTATTACAGGTTTGTTTGATCAACATTTCCAAGAAAGAGTTGCTAAGGAGGAAGAGTTAGGTGCAAAAACTGGAACTACTTTATTGAACAGAAATACAGTTTTTATACACTTCAGAAATAGGGGCAGTCCCCAAATGAACAATATAAACAAACAGAGAGAGAGAGAGAGAGGGTCAAGGAGGACATTGAGCATGTGGAGGGTTGGTGAGGGTTGGATGTGCCATGCTGTCTGGGGTGGGCTCCCTCACTTGTCTGGATGCTTGGCTGTTTATTAGCTTACTGTTAATTAGGTTACTGTTGCAGGTTAGTTGCTAGCTATTGATTAGCTTACTGTTAATTAGATCACTCTTAGCTGTTGGCTCTACTGTTTACCGTTTGCACTGTCTAGGATAATGTGATCAAACTCTTACCTACTCAGTGTGTGATGTTTATCCTAATGTGTAATGTTTGTTTACATTGTTCATTTGGGAACTGCCCCTATTTCTGAAGTGTAAAAAAAACCTGTATTTCTGCTTAATAAAGTAGTTCCAGTTTTTGAACCTAAGCTAGTGTCACCTAGTCTTGGGTGGGATGCCCAGCTGTAATACTTTGGTCCTGTGTCCCAGAAGCTAGGAAGCAGTTCTCTGATTAAATCACCCAATCAGGGTGATAGGCGATCGGTCACAGGCACCCTTCAGCAGTGTATGGAGGAACATTTCTGAGCGCTCCAACATCAGTTTGGGCCTCCACATGCTATCCAGCAGGGGAAAAGGGGGTTAATGTAGACTGTCAAATTACTGTTGTGGTACCATCCCCCTTAGAAAGAGCTATTTCCAGTATAGAGTTCTGGAACTGTTTCATTTGTTGCCATCAAATGGTTGCAAATGCTTTACATTGTTGCTAAACCATTATTGTTGTTTAGTTGAAATTGTTTTACATCTTTGCTGAACCATTATTGCTGTTCCTTTCTTGAAACTGTTGGGGTAATATATATCTATTTGTAATAAATACTCCTGTTCTGCCTATCCAGGTGTGTCCGAGTGTGCAGGGCTGTTCACAGAGATGTGGGCACAAGAACAGAGGACCCAACACATCAAGCCAATTCTTTGGGAGTAAGCGCTACATATAAATTGAAGAAGTCTTTTTATAATGGATTCGCTGTGTATTTCACCCGGCAAATATTTGCCGAAAAATTGTCTGTAGAATTTCCCATTGTTTTCAAAGGGGATTTGTTCTATTTGGCCATTCTTTTAGAGAAGCATTTGCCCTCAATTAACAAAATGTACCCAGCAGCCACATACAAGATAATAAAACCTAAACAAGATTCACCCATTAGTCACTACCTCATGTAAAGTGTGAATCCTGTCTGAAAATGATAGGTAACTAGGGTGAATCCTACTTGAAAATGATTGGGGAATACTGTTTGGAAATGATAGGGTAAATCTTCTTTAAAAATGAGGGGTGAATCCTGTTTGGAAATGATAGGTTTATATGGTGAATATTCTTTAAAAAAAAGTGAATAAATACTGTTTAAAAATGATAGGTGAATCCTTTTTGGCTATATGAATATTTAGTGGAGCCTCTTTAAAAAATGATGGGTGAATCCAGTTGGGAAATGATGGGAAAATAGGGGAATACTCTTTGAAAATAATGGGCAAATATTATTTGGAAATGATAGGTGAATAGGGTAAATTCTCTTTGAAAATAAAGAGTGAATATTGTTTAGAAATTGTAGGCAAATATAGGGAATAATCTTTAAAAATGGTGGGTGAATCCTCTGAAAATAATGGGCAAATCCTGTTTGGAAATGATAAAAGAAATGGTGCATCCTGTTTAAAAATGATTGGTGAAACCTGTTTGAAAATGATGGGCCAATAGGGTGAATCCTACTTAAAAAAAAATTGTGAATCCTGTTTGAAAATGATAGGTGTATATGGAGAATACTCTTTTAAAATGATGGGCAAATCCTCTGAAAAGGATGGGCAAATCCTGTTTGGAAATAATAGAAGAAATGGGTACATCCTCTTTAAAATGATGGGTGAAATCCAGGGGCGGACGGACAACTCATGGGGCCCCTGGGCAATAGGGGATCATGGGGCCCCTGTGTCCTTGCCCAAACTCAAAAAAGCCTATGAAAAAGGTACCAGGGGCATCTCATGGGGCGCCCTACTGACCCCGGGCCCTCGGGCAGTGCCTGAGTTTCCAAATGGTCAGTCCGCCCCTGGTGAAATCTCTTTGAAAATGTTTGGCCAACAGAATGAATCTTCTTTGAAAAAAATGGGTCAATCCTGTTCGGAAATTATAGGTAAACGATTTACAAATGATGGGTGAATCCTGTTTGGAAATGAAGGGCTAATAAGGTGAATCCTCTTTGAAAAATAGGTGAATCCTGTTTGGAAAGGATAGATGAATAGGGTGAATCTTTTCTTTTTAAATGATGGGTGAATCCATTATGGAAATGATGAGCCAACAGGGTGAATTGTCTTCGAAAAAAAATGGGCAAAAAAAACCTGGCAAACTCCTTAAAATGCAGACAGAAGTATTAGCAGTAAATCCTCAAAAAATGGGGAGGTAATGCTGAAAATGGCACAGGGATCCCAAGTTTGAGCTGGGCTAATTTATGATACAATATTCAAATTTTTACAAGATATTTCCTCCATTTTATATACCTACCTTAAACATAGGGAGTTGTGGAATAGCCATCAGAGACAGGGTAGATACGACAATGACAACTGCTGTGATATCAGCCACCATATTTGTTTCAGTAGTGGAGAATGGTGATCCACCTCTGCAATCCAGGACTGCCGATTGGTCTTGTTGCCATCTTTCATGACGTGCAATCATGACACCATGACTTGAAGGCTTGAAGGTCCATTCAATGGAAAATTATTTTAGCCATTGAGAAGAGTTCAGTTCCCCAGAGACTCTGACACTAAGGTCCAGAAGTACAAAGAATCCAGAACTAGTGTTGCATGACTTTGGTTTCAAGTAAGAAATTGATGCATTTAGTTTATTATTATTATTATTACATCGAGTTTATATAGTGCCAAAGGGTTTGCTCAGCGCTGTACAATAGAGGGGGGGACAATACATGAAACAGTACAGCAACAACAAACAGCACAGGAGGGGTTAGAGGGCCCTACTCTTTCGAGCTTACAATCTAGGAGGGAGGGGGTAGTGGTACAGGAGGAAGTGGCTGTGGGGGATGGAGTGGTAGGAGGAATGAAGGAGAACGGCTGTTAGGTGAGGGTGGGGTAGGCTTCCCTAAAGAGGTGGATTTTCAGGGAGCGCCTGAAGGTGAGAAGGGAAGGTGACAGTCTGATGGATTGGGGTAGTGAGTTCCAGAGGATGGGGGAGGACCTTGAGAAGTCTTGCAGTTGTGCGTGGGAGGAGGAGACCAGGGAGCAATTTGGAGGAGGAGACCAGGGAGCAATTTATCATTATTATTATTTTTTTTCTAAGTGGGCAAATTGGGTTGGGTTGGGTTGGGTTGGCTTGAAGGCCCAGTAAATGGACACTTCCTACAGCCAATGGAAGGAGTACATTTACCCAGGTAAGTGACTTGAGCACTTGCAGTAAGACCCTTCCACACTGAGGTCCAGAAGAGGGAATACTCCAAACCCAGTGTGTCAAATCACCATGAATGGGGCATGTAGTTTTTGCTTTTTTTGGGGGGGGAGGTGATTAACTAGAGAGGGTGGGGTATTTCAATTTTAAAGTGGGGGAATAGGCTCAACCGGAGATCAGCTTTAAAAACGACAACAGCCTATCCAATAACCCAATAAACAGCTGGCAGTACATTTCTTTTTGTTTAAGTTGGAGGAAAGGAAAAAGGAATCTGAAACTTATAATCATCTCTAGCAGAGCAAAAATATTTACAGCTTCAATGTGGAACCTGTAAGTGAAGAATTACAATAAGCAGTCTTTTAAATATTTTATTCTCGGGAAACGCTTCGCTGCAAGATTGCAAGTTTAATATTCAACAAAGGCAGGATGGGGAGGCGAGAAATGTTGACTTTATCTTCCAGCAATTTTACAAATTAGGGCAGCGAAAATAAATCAAATAATGGAGCCACTTTCAGAATACAAGAGGGTTCGTGTGCTTTCGCCATCAACATCTAATTAAAATGCGCATACATTAGTCCGTGTATTCTGCCCATAGAGAGATATATCTATGGGATAGGCCGACAGCTCCGGAATGTTGACTCACTTTAAACGTTATTGCTATTCGGAGAGGCAAGCAAAATCGATCACTGAACACCGGGTTCTACCCGGAACACTTTGAAAAATGTAGACCACCCAATTTTAAGTGGACTGCCAGGCATAGCAAATTTTTTTTTGGTACTGTAGAAAAGGGGGAAAGGTTAGAACCTGTGTAAGGCTTTTACTGACCAAGAGGTATGTGGAAGGAGATATTGGAGGATGTTTGTCTGGATCTGTACAGTTTTTGGCAGGCCTAGCATGAAAAATTGATATTAAAGCTGAACTCCAGGCAAACAGCCAAAATACAGACATACACACACATAGGCATGCAAAGCTGCAGGATACGAGGGACAGAGTCTAAATTCCCAGGGCCTATAAGGGAGAAGGCTGCCAAATGCAATATCCAGCAAGCTTTCACGAGGGCAGAGTCACAGCCAGGGTTAGACTGACAACTCATGGGGCCCCCGGGCAGTAGGGGATCCTGGGGCCCCTGTGTCCTCACCCACACTCAAACCACACCCAAGAAAGCCTATGAAGGGTATTCATGGGGCCCCCTACTGACCTCAGGCCCTCGGGCAATGCCCGAGAGCCTGAATGGTCAGTCTGCCCCTAGTCACAGCTAGCCCAATCCCATGCTCTGGGAACACTTATCCAAAGCAGCCAGGTGGGCTGCCATTTTCTAGTACTGGGCGTTTGTGAGAGATCACATGGGGGGATCTAGTGCTCCCTAAAGTAACATTGCTACTGACAGTGGGGTCGCTATGGGGGTGTGGGGGGTGAGCACCCCACCCAGGTGACACCCACCAGAGGGGTGACACCAGGGCTTTTTTTCTGCCAGAACTGACTGGCTCGTTGCTCAGTACTGTCACTTGTAAATACAGAAGCAGCAACCCTCTCCCAGTGGCCAATCAGAATCCTCCCTGCCCTGCACATCTCTATATGGGAGCAGAGGAGGTAGGGGGCAGGGAATCTATACAGCCGCTGCTTCTCACTGCATGGCAGAAGCTCCACGCCTGCACTGTCCAGTCCTCTGTAAGTTCTAGCTGCTCTTATGCAGCAGCCCCTACTTTCCAGGCTGGTGAAAGAGGATTTGGGGTGGAAGGAGAGCTCTCTAATGGAATGTGGGAAGGGGGGGGGGGTTTGAGCTATATACTGGAATCTGGGGGGAAGGTTTTGTACTGGGGGGGGGCTTGAGGGTATACTGTGCCCCTCTCAACTCTGCACTCTGAACACAGGGCACCCCTCAACTCTGCACTCTGTACACAGGGCACCCCTCAACCCTGCACTCTGTATGCAGAGCACCCCTCAACCCTGCACTCTGTACACAGGGCACCCCTCAACTCTGCACTCTGTACACAGGGCACCCCTTAACTCTGCACATTGTACACAGCACACCCCTCAACCATGCACATTATACACAAGGCACCCCTCAACTCTGCACTCTGTACACAGGGCACCCCTCAACTCTGCACATTGTACACAGCACACCCCTCAACCCTGCATTGTGTACACAGTGCACCCCTCAACCCTGCACTCTGTACGTAGCACACCCTTCAACCTTGAACTCTGTACACAGGGCACCCTTCAACTCTGCACATTGTACACAGCACACCACTCAACCATGCACATTGTACACAGGGCACCCCTCAACCCTGCACTCTGTACATAGTGCACCCCTCAGCCTTGCACTCTGTACACAGCACACACCTCAACCATGCACATTGTACACTGAGCACCCCGCAACCCTGCACTCTGTGTACTGTGCACCCCTCCACCCTGCACTCTGTATTTAGCACACCCTTCAACCTTGCACTCTGTACACAGTGCACCTCTCAACCTTGAACTCTGTACATAGGGCACCCTTCAACTCTGCACACTGTACCCAGCTTTGGGGTGGGAGGAGATCTCTCTAATGAAATGTGGGGGGGGGGGTTGAGCTATATACTGGAATCTGGGGGGAAGGTTCTGTACTGGGGGGGCTTAAGGGTATACCGATACTGTGCCCCTCTCAACTCTGCACTCTGAACACAGGGCACCCCTCAACTCTGCACTCTGTACACAGGGCACCCCTCAACTCTGCACTCTGTACACAGGGCACCCCTCAACCCTGCACATTGTACACAGGTCACCCCTCAACCCTGCACTCTGTATACAGCACACCCCTCAATGCTGCACTCTGTATACAGCACACCCCTCAACCATGCACTCTGTATATAGTGCACCCCTCAACCCTGCACTCTGTACACAGTGCACCCCTCAACCCAGCACTCTCTATATCACACAATCTTCAATCCTGCACTCTGTACTTAGCACACTTCTGAACAACTGGTGTGTAACAATGCCCCACTGTTAATCCAATCTGACCACAGCCACAATTTGATGCAGAGGGCTGGCCATTAGGGTTACTGCCTCATCCCTTTAAACCCAAACACATATTAACTACACAGGTGCTGAGGTTAATTTATTGCATAAAAGGTTCTAAGAGAGTTTAATTACCACCTTAATCAGCCACAGAACCTGTGTCATTAATATGTGTTTGGGTTTAAAAGGGATGAGGTGGCAATGCCTACTGGCCATGCCTAGCCAAGTACCCACCCCACCACACACACACAGAAAAAAAGCCCTGGGTGACACCATCAAGTAGCACTGTGGCAGGCTGGGGGTGGGGGGGGGGCTGTGCCGATGTGGCTATCCTGCTGGTTATCCTGCTGGCTATCCTGCTGTCACTCCACAGTGGCAGGACGGAGCGCTGCAAAAGCCTGTGGAGTGGAGTGACACCATGTTTTATCGCACCACGTGACACCAGCCCTAGTGGCACCACTGGTTACTGATCCATTTTTTGTACATAAACGCAGGAAGTGTGTCCTCAATCTGTTCCTTCTAGTCAAGTTGGGCATCCAATAACCCTTCCTCCCTATCCAAGTTGTTTTTTCCTAAATAAAACAACAAAAGCAGGTCCATTGACTGGATTCTTGACTATGAGTGTTTGGCAAAAATGTGTGTTGCCTGGCTGTGCGGGAAATAGGGGGACCACAAATCCAGCAGCTCCTTAGGGGGTAACGCTACACATCCATCTATAAATCCATTTTTTTCCACCTTTTTTTTCCCCAAAAAAACTATCCCTAGAAAAGCCCTTGTTCTCATGCATATTCAAATGTCACAGATCCATAGAGCAAAGCTCCAGAGCCATTCCACCAAACTTCTTGAAGTTGAACAAAGTTCTAAAAGTTGGCTTGTGTTTCCTGATCTCCATAAACACTAATTCTGGCTGCATAATAGCAATCTCCCAGCTGTATGCTCCCTACGCCGCACTCGTGTTTAATTCTGCTGGAAAGGCGCAGCTGCACCGCATTGTCACTCACTCCCAGCGTGAAACAGAGGAGAGCCGAGGTGGTACTTTATCATGGCGGGGAGGGGGGGTGACAAATGCTGTTCACCTGCCTCTCATTATCTCTGTAATTAAATACCACTGTTTGGTGCTACCACAGGCGCTGAAGCGCTAATGGCTTCTCGGATGGATAAAAGCTTGCATTAGATGTTTTCCAGGCGGCAAAGGGCACATAAGGGGATTTACGAGAGTCAAATCCCATTATATCTGTGCGTCGCGCCTCTGTTGTCAATAACAGCCTTGCTGGCTCCAGCTCTATGTATCGACAGGCGTTGGAGTCTTGCCGTGAAGCATTTAGTATTTTACACACAGCTGGGCTAGAACAAGTTAAATCTCCTCTGCGCGCGCCTACTGGGCCTGTTGTGTGGCGGTCAATCCTCCCCCCCCATGTGAGGAATTCCGTCAGACAAGGAGCTGTCTGTGCCATAGACCTAGAAGGAGGAGTACCGGTCACGGCACAGCTTGTCTCCATCCTATGAGCTATCTCTTTTTCCTTTTGTTCATTATTCAAAAGTTTGTCAGCCTTTAACAACCCCATACTGCTTCCATCTGGATCTAGTGTGGTGGCATTTGAACAAGTAAATGATCAAAAAGTAGACCAAGTAGTCAAAAAATTGGTCAAGTAGACCAAGTAGTCAAAAAATTGGTCAAGTAGACCAAGTAGTCAAAAAATTGGTCCCTCAACCTATAGTCCACTTACCACAAGTGAAGGGGCAATGCAATACATGTAGAACAATTGCTAACTGTCCGCATCAGAGACCCCTTACATCAACTGTCCCCATCAGTTCTCCCTTTCCGACTACCTTATGGATCAGTGAATGCACTCTCAGAGACTTGGGGGGGGGGGGGGGCTTTCACAACCCCAGTACCCCTCTAGATTCGGTTTTGCTTGAAGGTAGGTATAAAAAGTTAAACATGGTGCTAAAAGTGGTTTCTAAAAAAATGGTTGCACATGTTCCCTTATTAACCACTTGAGCTCCAGAGGATTTACCCCCTTAATGACCACGCCTCTTTTTGCTACTCGGCGCTGCACTAATTCAACTGATAATTGCGCGGTCATGCAATGCTGCACCCATACGAAATTTGCATCCTTTTTTTCACACAAATAGAGCTTTCTTTCGGTGGTATTTGATCACCTGTGCGCTTTTTATTTTTCACTCTATAAACAAAAAAAGGCCAAAAATTTTGAAGAAAAACAGTATTTTTTACTTTCAGCTATAAAAAATATATAGTAAACTCAAAGTTGGTTATAAATTTAGGCCAAAATGTATTCTGCTCCATGTTTTTGGTATAAAAAAAATCCCAATAAGTGTATATTGATTGCTTTGTGTGGAAGTTATAGCGTCTACAAACTATGGTATAAATACTGCAATTTACGCCATTTTTCTGCTATACAGCGCTGCGCTAGTTTAACAGACAATTGCGCGGTCATGCAATACGGTACATAAATGAAATTTACATCCTTTTTTTCCCCCACAAATTGAGCTTTCTTTCGGTGGTATTTGATCGCCTGTGCGGTTTTTATTTTTTGCGCTATAAAAAAAAGGCTGACAATTTTGAGGAAAAAAAAAACAATATTTTGGACTTTTTGCTATAAAACATGTCCAGTAAAAAAAAATGCAAAAATCAAATTTAGTCATAAATTTCTGCCAAAATGCATTCTGCGACATGTCTTTGCTAAAAAAAAAACCAATACGTGTAAATTAATTGCTTTACGTGAAAGTTATAGCGTTTACAAATGGCGGGAAAGATACTGGGATTTTTAGGGTTTTTTTTTATACTAATAATGGCGGCGATCAGCGAATTATGGCGGCGATCAGGTACTTATGGCAGCGACCAGCGACTTATGGTGGGACTGAGGGACTGCGGCGGACATTCTGACATTGGGGGGTACTGACTTGGGGTCACTGACATCCCCAAAAACACTAATACAGTGATCAGTGCAAAAAAAAAAACACTGACACTGTACTAATGGCAATGGGGAGGAAGGGGTTAACTTTATTTTGCAGGGAAGGGTTATAGGAGTGAGGGGAGTGTTTTACTAGGAGGCGGGGGTGTGTACTGGGCGGGACAAGGCTGATCGAGAAAGAGAAACTGTTCTTTCTCGATCAGCTCATCCTCGAGCTGACAGGGAAGTGATAGACAGCACAGCCACTGCAGCTGTGCTGTCTGTCACTGTTTGCCGCCGATCGCCGGGAAACAGCCACTAAGGACCGGCTGTGACCCGGCGACTGACATCTGCGGCGGTGATCCGCGGGACAGATAGGGCGGCGGCGCGCCTCGCGCGCGCCCCCTATTTGTTTACAAAACACACCTTTTAAAACGTGGTTTTGCCTGCGAGTGCCGCCCTGCCGCCGTATATATACAGTGGCTGGGCGGCAAGTGGTTAAAAGATTCCTCGGCTACTGAGTATAATTCAGGAAATACCAGAGGTAAATATTCCTAAGGACCCTGAGACTTGCCTTCTTTTTGGTATGGAGTTTTTGGTTAAAAAATATAAAAAAACTGGATTATTATTTAAATGCAGCGAAGGGACTGATACCCAAGTTTTGGAAGGAACAACAGGCACCGAAAATAAAGGATTGGGTAGAAAGAGTGGAGAAGATATATAAAATGGAGCAACTTTACCATATGGAGGAAGATAAAATGGAGGTATTTCATACAAGTTGGGAAAAGTGGGTACAGTTTAAAAATTCAGAGGTATACCTAGAATATGTGAAATAAGGAAAAGAAGGGAAAGGGGATAAATATAGTTCAGTATAATACTAGTAATAGCTAAGGTTCAGGATTTCTAGAATGAAGGTAACCACTTCCAGACCGGACACTTTTACCCCCTTCCTGACCAGGGCAATTTTCAGCTTTCAGTGCTATCACGCTTTGAATGACAATTGCGCGGTCATGCGACACTGTACCCAAATGAATTTTTTACCATTTTTTTGAGACAGATAAAGCTTTATTTTGGTGGTATTTATTCACCGCTGGGATTTTTATTTTTTTTGCTATGTAAATGAAAAAGTCGAAAAAGTTTGAAAAAAAGTGTTTTTTTAAATAAAATTTTGCAAATAAATAATATTTCATCATAAATCTTTGCCAAATTTATTCCGTTATCTTTTTAGTAAAAAAAAAATCCAAATTAGTTTATAACCAAAAATTATAATTTTTAAACATTTTTTTTACATTTTTATTTTATTTTTTTATATTATTATTTTTATTTTTTATTTTTTTACATACTGTCACCCTAACAGTACAGTTTCACCATGGTGACACTGTACTACTTGTGGGGGGTGATGGAGATTTTTTTTTTTTTTTTACACATTGCTTTTACACCCATATAGGATGTAAAAGCAATCATTTCTCTTTCTCTCTGTCTGCATTCTTGCTCTCATTGAGAAGTACTGAGTGAGCTGTGATTGGTCACAGCTTGTCACATGGTACAAGCCTGTCATGAATAGGCTTGTACCATGTGACCTCTGTGATCATTCACAGATTTCACACGTAGTAAGCAATGATGTCACAAGTGACATCTTGCTTACTACTTTGCATGTGATCACTGATTGGCCAATCAGTGATCACATGATCGGGACAGAGGTCCCGTCCAACGATCGGTGTTTCACTGTGTCCGGAGGACACAGCGGGCACCAGATCGTGGTGCTGCGCACTCCCAGGGAGCGCGCACAAGCAGGGTGCGGGGAGGCCGTTTATAAACGGCCACCCGACCTTGTACTGTCACCGTTTATATGCAACGGCCGGTCGGGAAGTAATTAAAAATGCATAATCAAAGGGTGTGTGTGGGGGGGGGGGGATAGGTAAGGGGAGGGGTAAAAGGTCACCGAGATCAAGGTTATTTCTGGGGAGTGTTATGACAGAAATGTGTAATGTATACTGTCTGTTTTATTAGCTTTTGTACATTTAATATGGTGATTTAAAAACAATAAAATATTTAAATAAAAAAAAAAAAAAAAAGATTCCTCGACTACCAACTGCACAGCAAATGTTTTTAGAAAGGTGAGCAAGCATGTAAAGGGGACAAAGGGTTAAATAGAATCCAGGGCAAAAATATCGAAGGAGAATTTTGGAACATTTCCGACCACTCAGGTCACAGTAACCTGCGCCTCGGGCAGAAGCGTTTCCTGTTTCTAACAGTTTGGCAAATATCCCCGCAAGCGGGACCGATGCTTCGCTCTGCTATGGATAAATAAATAATAGCATGCTCCTGTCTAGTAAAAAAAGGCATCTCGAACTTGGCATATTTGCTGATCCTTGCAATAAAAAATTTCAGATGCAGTGATGACTTTGGGCAAGGCCAATGATCTGAGTCATGTGTCTTCGTAGAAAGGAATTTTTTCCAGGTCATACTCACTCTAGATGACACCCCAACTGAGCTTTCAGTTTAAATCAGCTGAATTCCACGACCATCGAAACAAAAGGTGTGTAAAATCTTCATATAGGGCGGTTGGGGGTGGGTGTAAAAACAGGTACCTGAGCCACAGTTTTACAGCTCCCCCAGACACCCACTAAAAGGCATAACAACAGCCAGAGGAGACTGTTCTTTTGCCATGAATGCAGCAAAGTTACTGCAACATGCTGAGTTCACAGGCAGCCTCAGCCATTAAAATCAATGGGGCGCACTGCAACTGCAAGCTTAGTACGGTGCATTAGCCCCATTAAAAAAAAATACAGGCATTATGATGAAACGCGTTAGGTAGTAATTTTTGGTAACATCACATCCGATCTAGGTGGCTAACTCTGGCTGCCATAAGGCAATATACATGGACAGGGGCGGACTGACCATTTGGGAACCCGGGCACTGCCCGAGGGCCTTGGGTCAGTAGGGGGTCCCATGAGATGCCCCTGGTACCTTTTCATAGGCTTTTTCAGGTGTGGTTTGATTGTGGGCAAGGACACAGGGGCCCCATGATCCCCTATTGCCCGGGGGCCCCATGAGTTGTCAGTCCGCCCCTGTACATGGATTACGAATATAGCAGCTGTTTTTAGCCTGTGATGGTATTTCACTCTTTGGAGCCCTTTCTTTTTTCCTAATGGATGCCACACGCTGGAAATATTCTAGTTTCATACTTGGACCCCATGTACACGGGACACGTCTGACCGATGGAAACTGACTGCTGGAAAACGTAGGTTAAAAAACATCTCTTTAGCCGCGTTTGCATAATGTGGTTATGCGCGTTTATGTGCGTTTGCATTTAGAAGCGTTTTTTAAAGATAAGCACAGGAGAACCTCCCAAATGCCCAGAATGCACTGAAAAGTGGTAAATTATTAACTATTTCAGACTGTTTCAGAGAAATACAGAGAGTAGAAGCAGAGACAGAAGTGTGTTTTGAGATTAGCTTAGGTCTGAGTTGCTCATTAACATTTCTTTTGTTTCCAAGGGTGGGAAAGGTGTCTGGTGGAGGGAGTCATTAAGGTCACCTGGCAGGGGGTCTTCATGAGGAATTTGAGGTGTGAATGGTCATTAACATATCTTTTGTTTCCAAGGGTGGGAGAGGTCTGAGGTGTGAATTGGTCATTGCAATGTGTAACAAGCTTGGTAGGAACATCCTGTGTTCAGTGTTTTGTCCATCTGAGTACCTTGAAAACATTTGCATGCATTTTTCATGATGAAGAAAGGCTCTGGACAATATCGGAACTGGATGCTTATAAATGCAATTTGCCGCATTTAGCCGCATTTTGTGTTTGAAACGCTGATAAAATCGACTGCTGAACGCAAGTTTTCTGTGTTCAAAAAAACGACTGTAAACTCAAATGCCTGTAAACGACTGTAAACGATGATGTGTACATGGACACATAGGAAAACATTAGGGAGAGTTCAGGGGCTGCTGAAAAAAACGCTGAAGAGCTCCTAAACATGAGTTTATCAGCTGCAGGGTACATGAGCCCTAAGTCTCCATGCACATGGGATGTTTTGATAATGCTGGTAATGTTAGCTGTGTAAAGTCATGTTAAAAAACATCAGTTTTTCAGCTTTTTTAGTGTTTTTGCATTAGCATTTAGCGGCGTTTTGCTGTGTCTAGCAGCAAAAAATTGGAGGGGGTCAAAAAAATGTCCAAAAACACTGGTTTGAGGTGTTTTAACGTGTTTTGTAGCGTTTTTCAGTGTTAGAGCATCTTTACAGCCAAAAAACTTCTCTAGAAACCCACTAGTCCTGTTTTTTTTCCAGCCAAAAAACATTGATTCCAGTCTATGTGTGTATGGACACATAGGATAACATGCTGGGGGGTTTACTAGCTGTAGAAAAAAACGTCAAAAGCCAAAAACAGCTCCTGTAAAAACATCCCGTGTGCATGAGGACCTAGAGTGAAGCAGTGGAGGAAAAACAGCTAAGGAGGAACAGGGCAGCACCCAACCAGCAGTGGATGTGAAGAGTGCTGTCTTGACTCACTAGGTAAAACAAGGGGTCCATACTATCCGGAGAGTGGAGTTCATTATTCCTTTCCTCAGGATCAGGGGTGGATTGACCATTTGGAAACTCGGGCACTGCCCGAGGGCCCGGGGTCAGTAGGGAGCCCCATTAGTTGCCCCTGGTACCTTTTTCATAGGCTTTTTTGGGTTTGGGCAAGGACACAGGGGCCCCATAATCCCCTACTGCCCGGGGGCCCCATGAGTTGTCATCCGCCCCTGCTCAGGGTTGTTCTTCTTTAACCAATTCAGCTGAAAAAGGTTTTACCCCCTTCATGACCAGGCCATTTTTTACTATTCAGAACTGTGATATTTTACCTGGTAATTGTGCGGTCATGCAACACTACCCAAATTAAATTTACATCATTTTTTTAACACAAAGAGAGCTTTCTTTTGGTGGTACTTGATCACCACTGGATTTTTAATTTTTTTTATTATATAAATGAAAAAAGACCGAAAATTTTGAAAACAATGTATATTTTTTTACTTTCTGCTGCAAAACATATCCAATTAAAAAAAAGACAAAATGTATTACGCTACATGTCCAGTATATGTATATTGATTGGCTTGCTGAAATGTTTGGTGAAAGTTCCAACTTGTGCAAACTATGGTATGTATACTTTTTTTTTTATTTAATACTAACCCAGGGGCGGACTGACCATTTGTAAACTTGGGCACTGCCCGAGGGCCCGGGGTCAGTAGGGGGCCCCATGAGATGCCCCTGGTACATTTTTTATAGGCTTTTTTGAGTTTGGGCAAGGACATAGGGGCCCCATGATCCCCTATTGCCCGGGGGCCCCATGAGTTGTCAGTCCGCCCCTGGCAGTGACCAACGACTTATAGTGGAACTGTGACAGTGTGGCGGGCAATTTGATACTGACTGACACAGGGTGGGAACTGACTAACTGCCACTGCCATCATCAGTGACACTATTACAGTGATCATTGATAATACTGTACACTGTCATATAAAAAAAATGCTTTTTTTACATACTTTGATATGATAAATGTGTGATAAAACATTTAAAATAATGTCCGTTTTATAACTTAAAATCAATAAAAGATATAATAAAACAAATACTGTACACTGTCACTGTACTAATGACACTGGCTGGGAAGGGGTCAACATCTCAGGTAATCAAGGGGTTAAATGTGTGCCTAGCAATGTGTAATATGTGTTGATTTTTGCAAAGCAGGGAGAAGAAACAGAGAGATCATTCCCCTTATACAGAGCCTTGAATTGATTATCAACACAGGGCTCTGGGTTGTGATTGGACACAACCAATCAGCAAGGCCTGGCCACGAATCCAACTTCAGCTTGTTCAGTTAAGCTTTGACAAAAACTGGAAGCTGATTGTTTTCAATGCAAAGTTGCACCAGATTTTGCACTCTCCAGTTTTGATAAACCTACCCCGATGTGTTTTTATTGGCAAGCAGTGTCATCCCTTATTAGTAAGGGATATATATTGGGCTAGTAGGAATCTAGCTTAATAGTTTGTTTTCTTTAGAAAGCAGCCAAAGCTTTTCGTCTGCCAGCATGTTCTTTATGGAAGCAGTGGCCTCTATGCAGAGGTCTGACTTGGGGTGAGGTATGTCGTATCTCTGCAGAGAGACCAGTACATCCACTCAAAGAGGAAGAGTTCTTCTCTGCAGCATGCAGTGTGTTTGCATTCATAAGTACCGTATATACTCGAGTATAAGCCGACCCGAATATAAGCCGAGGTACCTAATTTTACCACAAAACCTGGGAAAAACTATTGACTCGAGTATAAGCCGAGGGTGGGAACACCAGTGGGAAGAATCGTGCCTCATCATTGGTGTCAGTGGGAGGAATAGTGCCCCATCATTGGTATCAGTGGGAGGAATAGTGCCCCACCATTGGTATTAGTGGGAGGAATAGTGCCCCATCATTGGTATCAGTGGGAGGAATAGTGCCCCATCATTGGTATCAGTGGGAGGAATAGTGCCCCATCATTGGTATCAGTGGGAGGAATAGTGCCCCATCATTGGTGTCAGTGGGAGGAATAGTGCCCCATCATTGGTATCAGTGGGAGGAATAGTGCCCCATCATTGGTGTCATTGGGAGGAATAGTGCCCCATCATTGGTGTCAGTGGGAGGAATAGCGCCCCATCATTGGTGTCAGTGGGAGGAATAGTGCCCCATCATTGGTATCAGTGGCAGGAATAGTGCCCCATCATTGGTATCAGTGGGGGGAATAACACCCCATTATTGGTGTCAGTGGAATAGTGCCCCATCTTTGGTGTCAGTGGGAGGAATAGTGTCCCATCATTGGTGTCAGTGGGAGGAATAGTGTCCCAACATTGGTGTCAGTGGGAGGAATAGTATCCCATCATTGGTGTCAGTGGGGGGGTGGAGGAATAGTGCCCCATCGTTGGTGTCAGTGGGGGGGAGGAATAGTATCCCATGATTGGTGTCAGTGGGGGGGTGGAATAGTGCTCCATGATTGGTGTCAGTGGGGGGTGGAATAGTGCCCCATCATTGGTGTCAGTGGGGGGGGGGGAATAGTGCCCAATCGTTGGTGTCAGTGGGGGGGAGGAAAAGTGCCCCATCGTTGGTGTCAGTGGGAGGAATAATGCCCCATCATTGGTATCAATGACACCAATGATGGGGCACTATTCCTCCCACTGACACTTGCTGACCCCTGTTCCAGTATGGTGCTGCTGCAGCCATCATATGTGGTTGCAGCAGCACCTAAGCACGTCACACTTACCTGCATCTCCTTCACTCGATTTTCGCGGGGCCGCTCAGCTCCGCCTCCTCGCCGGTGATTGGCCGCCTGTGTGCCTTTCCTGAGCTACAGTTCTGGCGGCCAATCACCGGTGAGAAGGCGGAGCCGAGCAGCCGCGCGAACATCCAGTGGACGAACCGAATGAAGGAGCAGCCGCGCTTCCTGGACCGGATCGTCGTGGGACCGGAGCCAGGTAAGAGACAGCAGCCCCCTGCAGACGTTGATTTGAGTATAAGCCGAGGGGGCCGTTTTTCAGCACAAAAAATGTGCTGAAAAACTTGGCTTATACTCGAGTATATACGGTATATAATAGTTTGAGGGTTATATTTGAAGCATTAAATTTGCAAAATTCTGTAAAATTCAAATTCAGAATACTTTATTAAACCCAATGGAAATGGTTAAAGTAATAATAATAATAATAATAATCATTAGAGATGAGCGAAGAAATGAAAAATTCGATTCGACTGATTCGGCGAATTCGTGGACAATATTCGATTCGAGTCGAATAAATTCGCTGTGAATTTAACTTAAAAAAGGGTGTTTCTAGGCTTCAGAGAGACTTAATATTAGTGCAGAACACTGTACCTTTAATTTAAATGCCCTTGGAGTCTGCTGGGGAAGAGAAATAATACTGTCAGTCAGTATGACATGCAGATGAGTGCCGTCGATCTTAGAATCACCGCACACTTCACTCATTTGGGCAGTCACGGGGCCAAAACCAGAGTGTGGAGCCACAGTGTGGCGGTGGAGGCAGCAGCAATGGGAGGCCATACAGCACCCTATGACAAAAATGGAAACCACCAGCAGTGTGAGGAGACCTGAAAGTGGCACATGGCAGAGTGTGGCGATAGAGACAGCAGCAATGGGAGGCCGTACAGGGACCCATGACACACTCTGGACCTGGCAGCAGCATGAGGAGGCGGTACAGGGGCCCATGACAGATTACGGGCCTGGCAGCAGCATGAGGAGTCGGTACAGGGGCCCATGGCAGATTACGGGCCTGGCAGCAGCAATGGGAGGCCGTACAGGGACCCATGACACACTCTGGACCTGGCAGCAGCATGGGGAGGCGGTACAGGGGCCCATGACAGATTACGGGCCTGGCAGCAGCATGAGGAGTCGGTACGGGGGCCCATGACACACTCTGGACCTGGCAGCAGCATGAGGAGGCGGTACAGGGGCGCATGACAGATTACGAGCCTGGCAGCAGCAACTTGGACAGGAGGACGTTCAGCTTCTGCACCGTCGGATGCGTGCTCGCAAACTGTTGTCTCTTGGAAACGGATTCCAAGAAAGACTGCTGACGGAATCCGTGAAGATGAGTAGCAGGAGAAGGAGCATCTGAACGAGCGGAATATGCCAACAAGCGACAACAGGGGCCCATGACAGATTACGGGCCTGGCAGCAGCATGAGGAGTCGGTACGGGGGCCCATGGCAGATTACGGGCCTGGCAGCAGCTATGGGAGGCCCGTAATCTGCCAGCACCCTATGACAAAAAATGGAACCCACCAGCAGTGTGAGGAGACCTGAAAGTGGCACATGGCAGCAGAGTGTGGCGATGGAGACAGCAGCAATGGGAGGCCGTACAGGGACCCATGAGAGACTCTGGACCTGGCAGCAGCATGAGGAGGCGGTATAGGGGCCCATGGCAGATTAGGGGCCTGGCAGCAGCTATGGGAGGCCCGTAATCTGCCAGCACCCTATGACAAAAAATGGAACACACCAGCAGTGTGAGGAGACCTGAAAGTGGCACATGGCAGAGTGTGGCGATGGAGGCAGCAGCAATGGGAGGCCGTACAGGGACCCATGAGAGACTCTGGACTTGGCAGCAGCATGAGGAGGCGGTATAGGGGCCCATGGCAGATTAGGGGCCTGGCAGCAGCTATGGGAGGCCCGTAATCTGCCAGCACCCTATGACAAAAAATGGAACACACCAGCAGTGTGAGGAGACCTGAAAGTGGCACATGTTTGGGGCATGATTCATGGCGGATTTAGTCAGTTGTGTCAGGAACTGGTGGTTTGAAATCCAGACTAATCCACGCCTGATTCATTTTCACAAACGTGAGTCTCTCCACACTTTGGGTGGACAGTCGTGTCCTCCGCGGAGTTGCAATACCTCCTGCCGCACTAAACACGCGCTCCGATGCCACGCTACTGGCCGGGCATGACAGCCTTTCAAGGGCAAATTCAGCTAGTTGGGGCCAAAGGTCAAGTTTCGTTGCCCAGTAGTCAAGGGGATTGTCTACCTCGGTTGGCAGGGTGCTGTCCAAGTAGGCCTAAGCCTGTTGTTTGAGGTCCTGCTCCAGGTCCACCTGATGCTGCTGCTGCTGCTGCGGCTGGTTAGTAGTTTCCTCACTGCGCTGGTGAAGAAAGCTACTCATCATCGACTGCAGACTGAGGCAGCCGCTGCTGGTGGAGCTGCCACTGCTCCTACCACCCCACCCCTCCCCTGCTGCCATGGCAGCGGAACACGAGCGCACAGGGCCCACAGTGTCTGAGGATGGACGTTGGCGCAGACAGGCAGAGACCAGCTGACTACATAGGTGTTTTTTATAGTACGTTATTTTGGCCTCCCTCTCAGCAGGTGTGAAAAAGGCCACCATTTTTGAACGGTAGCGAGGGTCCAACAAGGTGGACAGCCAAAAGTCATCCCTCTGTCTGATGGTTATTATTCGGCTGTCGCTACGCAAGCAACCGAGCATGCTATGGGCCATTTGTGCCAAGGAATGCGAGGGACTCCCTGCCTCCATCTCCACAGCATACTGCCACGGTGCGTCTAGGTCCTCTGTCTCCTCTTCCTCCTCCTCTACCAGATGCTCCTGCTCCTCCACTCCTGTCCGCTGAGTGGAAAAACCACCCATTTCACTCAATAATTCCTGAGCACCAATGTCCTCCTCTACCTCCTCCTCTTCTTCCAGTCCTGCCCCCACAGGGGCCATGTGGCGTTGAGATCTGTGCGCCACGTCTACCGCACCCTGACCAGCCATTGTTAACAGCATTTGTTCCAGGACGTGCAACAGAGGAATGACGTCGTTCATCCCATAGTCCTGCCGACTCACGAATAGCGTGGCCTCCTCAAAGGGCCTGAGCAAGCGCAGGTGTCACGCATGAGCTGCCAATGGCTGACATCTAAGTTACACAGGGAGTACCTTTATCTGCTTTTAACATCAGGAAATCTGTGATGGCCTTTTGCTGTTCGTAAAGGCGGTCTAACATATGTAGGGTTGAATTCCACGTTGTTGCAACGTCACAGCATGAGGAGTCGGTATAGGGGCCCATGGCAGATTAGGGGCCTGGCAGCAGTTATGGGAGGCCCATAATCTGCCAGCACCCTATGACAAAAAATGGAACACACCAGCAGTGTGAGGAGACCTGAAAGTGGCACATGGCAGAGTGTGGCGATGGAGACAGCAGCAATGGGAGGCCGTACAGGGACCCATGAGAGACTCTGGACCTGGCAGCAGCATGAGGAGGCGGTATATAGGGGCCTACGGCAGATTAGGGGCCTGGCAGCAGCTATAGGAGGCCCGTAATCTGCCAGCACCCTATGTCAAAAAATTCAACACACCAGCAGTGTGTGAGGAGACCTGAAAGTGGCACATGGCAGAGTGTGGCGATGGAGACAGCAGCAATGGGAGGCCGTACAGGGACCCATGACAGACTCTGGACTTGGCAGCAGCATGAGGAGGCGGTATATAGGGGCTTATGGCAGATTAGGGGCCTGGCAGCAGCTATAGGAGGCCCGTAATCTGCCAGCACCCTATGTCAAAAAATTTAACACACCAGCAGTGTGAAGAGACCTGAAAGTGGCACATGGCAGCAGACTGTGGCGATGGAGACAGCAGCAATGGGAGGCCGTACAGGGACCATGACAGACTCTGGACTTGGCAGCAGCATGAGGAGGCGGTATATAGGGGCCCATGGCAGATTAGGGGCCTGGCAGCAGCTATGTGAGGCCCGTAATCTGCCTGCACCCTATGTCAAAAAATTTAACACACCAGCAGTGTGAAGAGACCTGAAAGTGGCACATGGCAGCAGAGTGTGGCGATGGAGACAGCAGCAATGGGAGGCCGTACAGGGACCCATGAGAGACTCTAGACTTGGCAGCAGCATGAGGAGGCGGTATATAGGGGCCCATGGCAGATTAGGGGCCTGGCAGCAGCTATGTGAGGCCCGTAATCTGCCTGCACCCTATGTCAAAAAATTTAACACACCAGCAGTGTGAAGAGACCTGAAAGTGGCACATGGCAGCAGAGTGTGGCGATGGAGACAGCAGCAATGGGAGGCCGTACAGGGACCCATGACAGACTCTAGACTTGGCAGCAGCATGAGGAGGCGGTATATAGGGGCCCATGGCAGATTAGGGGCCTGGCAGCAGCTATGTGAGGCCCGTAATCTGCCTGCACCCTATGTCAAAAAATTAAACACACCAGCAGTGTGAAGAGACCTGAAAGTGGCACATGGCAGCAGAGTGTGGCGATGGAGACAGCAGCAATGGGAGGCCGTACAGGGACCCATGAGAGACTCTAGACTTGGCAGCAGCATGAGGAGGCGGTATATAGGGGCCCATGGCAGATTAGGGGCCTGGCAGCAGCTATGTGAGGCCCGTAATCTGCCTGCACCCTATGTCAAAAAATTAAACACACCAGCAGTGTGAAGAGACCTGAAAGTGGCACATGGCAGCAGAGTGTGGCGATGGAGACAGCAGCAATGGGAGGCCGTACAGGGACCATGACAGACTCTGGACTTGGCAGCAGCATGAGGAGGCGGTATATAGGGGCCCATGGCAGATTAGGGGCCTGGCAGCAGCTATGTGAGGCCCGTAATCTGCCTGCACCCTATGTCAAAAAATTTAACACACCAGCAGTGTGAAGAGACCTGAAAGTGGCACATGGCAGCAGAGTGTGGCGATGGAGACAGCAGCAATGGGAGGCCGTACAGGGACCATGACAGACTCTGGACTTGGCAGCAGCATGAGGAGGCGGTATATAGGGGCCCATGGCAGATTAGGGGCCTGGCAGCAGCTATGTGAGGCCCGTAATCTGCCTGCACCCTATGTCAAAAAATTTAACACACCAGCAGTGTGAAGAGACCTGAAAGTGGCACATGGCAGCAGAGTGTGGCGATGGAGACAGCAGCAATGGGAGGCCTTACAGGGACCCATGAGAGACTCTAGACTTGGCAGCAGCATGAGGAGGCGGTATATAGGGGCCCATGGCAGATTAGGGGCCTGGCAGCAGCTATGTGAGGCCCGTAATCTGCCTGCACCCTATGTCAAAAAATTTAACACACCAGCAGTGTGTGAGGAGACCTGAAAGTGGCACATGGCAGAGTGTGGCGATGGAGACAGCAGCAATGGGAGGCCGTACAGGGACCCATGAGAGACTCTGGACCTGGCAGCAGCATGAGGAGGCGGTATATAGGGGCCTATGGCAGATTAGGGGCCTGGCAGCAGCTATGGGAGGCCCGTAATCTGCCAGCACCCTATGTCAAAAAACTGAACACACCAGCAGTGTGTGAGGAGACCTGAAAGTGGCACATGGCAGAGTGTGGCGATGGAGACAGCAGCAATGGGAGGCCGTACAGGGACCCATGAGAGACTCTGGACCTGGCAGCAGCATGAGGAGGCGGTATATAGGGGCCTATGGCAGATTAGGGGCCTGGCAGCAGCTATAGGAGGCCCATAATCTGCCAGCACCCTATGTCAAAAAATTCAACACACCAGCAGTGTGAGGAGACCTGAAAGTGGCACATGGCATGACACACTGTGGACCTGGCAGCAGCATGAGGAGGCGGTATATAGGGGCCCATGGCAGATTAGGGGCCTGGCAGCAGCTATGGGAGGCCCGTAATCTGCCAGCACCCTATGTCAAAAAACTGAACACACCAGCAGTGTGTGAGGAGACCTGAAAGTGGCACATGGCAGAGTGTGGCGATGGAGACAGCAGCAATGGGAGGTCTCCCATTGTCCCAACATGGCCCAAATAGTCCCAACATGGGCCCCCTGGCCACGCTTGACTTTCTGGCCACATAGTCGACATACGGCTACGTTTACTTCCTCGGGCGGCTTGACGAAATATTGCCACACCGCCGAGTAGGAAACTTTGCCCCCGATACTCCTCACTGGCTGACTGCTGCTTCCTCCGTGCACACCGGCACCACTACTGGCCGTGGTGGTAGGCTGCAGTGGAGCTGGTGCTCTACTCCGTGGCCGTTTGGCTCCACTGACACTGCTTCCACTGACACTGCTGCGACCCTGCTGCTGTCTCCTGGGCAACCCACCGACTGTTTCGCTCACTGCCAAGCTGCCACCCTCTTCTCCTGATGATGCGGAAGAAATTGCCTGATGACGACGAGGCTGCCAAGTGCGATCAACCTCCTCATCATCAAGTAGGGTCTCCGCCTCACTACTAGCCCCCTCGGCTGCGTCTGGGTCAGGAGACAGACCTGTCTCCAGACCGGCTACCGGGCCACTCTCCTCGCCACTACTTCTTCGCCTAGCTGCTGAAAAGGCGGATGTCTCCCCCCGTTCCTGACCGCCCTCTGTTAGCTCTTCCTCACTGTACAGTGGGGCTGAGCCCACAGCATGCGATACTTCGCTTGGTGAGGGAACACCAAAGGACAGGGGCAGGTAGAGGACACGTGATTTCAGTGGGCTAGGTCCCGGGCCATGCCAACTAACGTTTGTGTCTGACGTACCCACCGACCGTTGGCTGTAGGTGTCAGAGGTGACCTGGAAAGAGGAAGACGACCGAGCCAACCAATCGATAACGGCAGGGTTGTCGGTGGAGACACGACCGCTGGATGACACCGGGAGCACTGGCCTCTGGCTGCGAATAGTGCTGCCTCGACCCCTTCCTCTGCTGCCACGTCTGCTCGCTCCTAAAACATTGCCTCCTCTGCCACTCCTCTGCATGTTGTCTGACATACTATTTAATTCAACGATTATGTGTCCCTGAGTAACAATTCTGTGTCCCTGAGTAACAATTCTGTGTCTGTGCGAGTAACAATTCTGTGGCCCTAAGTAACAGTTCTGTGGCCCTCAGTAACAATTCTGTGTCTGTCCCTGAGTAACAATTCTGTGGCCCTAACTAAAGTTTCTGTGGCCCTAAGTAACAATTCTCTGGCACTCAGTAACAATTCTGTCTGTCCCTGAGTAACAATTCTGTGGCCCTAATAACGTTTCTGTGGCCCTAAGTAACAATTCTCTGGCACTCAGTAACAATTCTGTCTGTCCCTGAGTAACAATTCTCTGGCACTCAGTAACAATTCTGTCTGTCCCTGAGTAACAATTCTCTGGCACTCAGTAACAATTCTGTCTGTCCCTGAGTATGAATTCTGTGGCCCTGAGTAACAATTCTGTGTCTGCGCGAGTAACAATTCTGTGTCTGTGCAAGTAACAATTTTGTGTCTGTGCGAGTAACAATTCTCTGGCACTCAGTAACAATTCTGTCTGTCCCTGAGTAACAATTCTCTGGCACTCAGTAACAATTCTGTCTGTCCCTGAGTAACAATTCTCTGGCACTCAGTAACAATTCTGTCTGTCCCTGAGTAACAATTCTGTCTGTCCCTGAGTAACAATTCTCTGGCGCTCAGTAACAATTCTGTCTGTCCCTGAGTATGAATTCTGTGGCCCTGAGTAACAATTCTGTGTCTGTGCGAGTAACAATTCTGTGTCTGTGCAAGTAACAATTTTGTGTCTGTGCGAGTAACAATTCTCTGGCACTCAGTAACAATTCTGTCTGTCCCTGAGTAACAATTCTCTGGCACTCAGTAACAATTCTGTCTGTCCCTGAGTAACAATTCTCTGGCACTCAGTAACAATTCTGTCTGTCCCTGAGTAACAATTCTCTGGCACTCAGTAACAATTCTGTCTGTCCCTGAGTATGAATTCTGTGGCCCTGAGTAACAATTCTGTGTCTGCGCGAGTAACAATTCTGTGTCTGTGCAAGTAACAATTTTGTGTCTGTGCGAGTAACAATTCTCTGGCACTCAGTAACAATTCTGTCTGTCCCTGAGTAACAATTCTCTGGCACTCAGTAACAATTCTGTCTGTCCCTGAGTAACAATTCTCTGGCACTCAGTAACAATTCTGTCTGTCCCTGAGTAACAATTCTCTGGCACTCAGTAACAATTCTGTCTGTCCCTGAGTAACAATTCTCTGGCGCTCAGTAACAATTCTGTCTGTCCCTGAGTATGAATTCTGTGGCCCTGAGTAACAATTCTGTGTCTGTGCGAGTAACAATTCTGTGTCTGTGCAAGTAACAATTTTGTGTCTGTGCGAGTAACAATTCTCTGGCACTCAGTAACAATTCTGTCTGTCCCTGAGTAACAATTCTCTGGCACTCAGTAACAATTCTGTCTGTCCCTGAGTAACAATTCTCTGGCACTCAGTAACAATTCTGTCTGTCCCTGAGTAACAATTCTCTGGCACTCAGTAACAATTCTGTCTGTCCCTGAGTATGAATTCTGTGGCCCTGAGTAACAATTCTGTGTCTGCGCGAGTAACAATTCTGTGTCTGTGCAAGTAACAATTTTGTGTCTGTGCGAGTAACAATTCTCTGGCACTCAGTAACAATTCTGTCTGTCCCTGAGTAACAATTCTCTGGCACTCAGTAACAATTCTGTCTGTCCCTGAGTAACAATTCTCTGGCACTCAGTAACAATTCTGTCTGTCCCTGAGTATGAATTCTGTGGCCCTGAGTAACAATTCTGTGTCTGCGCGAGTAACAATTCTGTGTCTGTGCAAGTAACAATTTTGTGTCTGTGCGAGTAACAATTCTCTGGCACTCAGTAACAATTCTGTCTGTCCCTGAGTAACAATTCTCTGGCACTCAGTAACAATTCTGTCTGTCCCTGAGTAACAATTCTCTGGCACTCAGTAACAATTCTGTCTGTCCCTGAGTAACAATTCTCTGGCACTCAGTAACAATTCTGTCTGTCCCTGAGTAACAATTCTCTGGCACTCAGTAACAATTCTGTCTGTCCCTGAGTAACAATTCTCTGGCACTCAGTAACAATTCTGTCTGTCCCTGAGTAACAATTCTCTGGCACTCAGTAACAATTCTGTCTATCCCTGAGTATGAATTCTGTGGCCCTGAGTAACAATTCTGTGTCTGTGCGAGTAACAATTCTGTGTCTGTGCAAGTAACAATTTTGTGTCTGTGCGAGTAACAATTCTCTGGCACTCAGTAACAATTCTGTCTGTCCCTGAGTAACAATTCTCTGGCACTCAGTAACAATTCTGTCTGTCCCTGAGTAACAATTCTCTGGCACTCAGTAACAATTCTGTCTGTCCCTGAGTATGAATTCTGTGGCCCTGAGTAACAATTCTGTGTCTGTGCGAGTAACAATTCTGTGTCTGTGCAAGTAACAATTTTGTGTCTGTGCGAGTAACAATTCTCTGGCACTCAGTAACAATTCTGTCTGTCCCTGAGTAACAATTCTCTGGCACTCAGTAACAATTCTGTCTGTCCCTGAGTAACAATTCTCTGGCACTCAGTAACAATTCTGTCTGTCCCTGAGTATGAATTCTGTGGCCCTGAGTAACAATTCTGTGTCTGTGCGAGTAACAATTCTGTGTCTGTGCAAGTAACAATTTTGTGTCTGTGCGAGTAACAATTCTCTGGCACTCAGTAACAATTCTGTTTGTCCCTGAGTAACAATTCTCTGGCACTCAGTAACAATTCTGTCTGTCCCTGAGTAACAATTCTCTGGCACTCAGTAACAATTCTGTCTGTCCCTGAGTATGAATTCTGTGGCCCTGAGTAACAATTCTGTGTCTGTGCGAGTAACAATTCTGTGTCTGTGCAAGTAACAATTTTGTGTCTGTGCGAGTAACAATTCTCTGGCACTCAGTAACAATTCTGTCTGTCCCTGAGTAACAATTCTCTGGCACTCAGTAACAATTCTGTCTGTCCCTGAGTAACAATTCTCTGGCACTCAGTAACAATTCTGTCTGTCCCTGAGTAACAATTCTCTGGCACTCAGTAACAATTCTGTCTGTCCCTGAGTAACAATTCTCTGGCGCTCAGTAACAATTCTGTCTGTCCCTGAGTATGAATTCTGTGGCCCTGAGTAACAATTCTGTGTCTGTGCGAGTAACAATTCTGTGTCTGTGCAAGTAACAATTTTGTGTCTGTGCGAGTAACAATTCTCTGGCACTCAGTAACAATTCTGTCTGTCCCTGAGTAACAATTCTCTGGCACTCAGTAACAATTCTGTCTGTCCCTGAGTAACAATTCTCTGGCACTCAGTAACAATTCTGTCTGTCCCTGAGTATGAATTCTGTGGCCCTGAGTAACAATTCTGTGTCTGCGCGAGTAACAATTCTGTGTCTGTGCAAGTAACAATTTTGTGTCTGTGCGAGTAACAATTCTCTGGCACTCAGTAACAATTCTGTCTGTCCCTGAGTAACAATTCTCTGGCACTCAGTAACAATTCTGTCTGTCCCTGAGTAACAATTCTCTGGCACTCAGTAACAATTCTGTCTGTCCCTGAGTAACAATTCTCTGGCACTCAGTAACAATTCTGTCTGTCCCTGAGTAACAATTCTCTGGCACTCAGTAACAATTCTGTCTGTCCCTGAGTAACAATTCTCTGGCACTCAGTAACAATTCTGTCTGTCCCTGAGTAACAATTCTCTGGCACTCAGTAACAATTCTGTCTGTCCCTGAGTAACAATTCTGTCTGTCCCTGAGAATGAATTCTGTGGCCCTGAGTAAGAATTCTCTGGCACTCAGTAACAATTCTGTCTGTCCCTGAGTAACAATTCTCTGGCACTCAGTAACAATTCTGTCTGTCCCTGAGTAAAAATTCTGTGGCCCTAATAACGTTTCTGTGGCCCTAAGTAACAATTCTCTGGCACTGAGTAACAATTCTGTCTGTCCCTGAGTATGAATTCTGTGGCCCTAACTAGCGTTTCTTTGTCCCTAAATAACGATTCTGTGGCCCTCATTAACAAGTCTGTGTCCCTGAGTAATGGTTCTCTGTCCCTAAGTAACTTCTCTCTGTCCCCAATTCTCGTTTCTGTGGCCCTAACTCTGTCCCTGTCCCTAGTACAGAGCGGTCTGCCTCTGTTCAATGACTGCAGGCAAATGAAGATTTCCAAAATGGCCGCTATATATACCTCGACCATTACACAGTGCTGGCTGGCTGGCTGCTGATTGGCTGATGCGATCACATGTCGTTGAGGAATGCATTATGGGGCAGCGCGCCTTGTCTGCGCGCCTTCCCCGACATCCCCGCTCCGTCGCCGCACATGTCAGCCGCCATTTTCGGAAAAATTTCGATTCGCGCGTCCGAATTAGGCTGTTTTTCGGATTCGGCACGAATCGAAATTTTTCCGATATTCGACTCGAATTCCACTTCGGATACTTCGATTCGCTCATCTCTAATAATCATAATGTTAATAAAAATAATAAAACCTCAGAAACTATCAAATGGATTCCAACATAAATAATAATAAAACCAAAGATAATACCAAATGGATTCCAAACACCATTCACAGGCATGAACATGATGAACAGCGGTGATGGCTGAAACTATTATTTGCACTGCTGCAAAAAGTAAATCTATTGTGCGGATTTACTGTTTGGTTGTGCAGCATCCTGTCCTTGGATAATTGGATAATATATATATACAGTGCTCAGCATAAATGAGTCCACCCCTTTTGAAAAGTAAGATTTTATTCAATATCTCATTGAACACAAGAACAGTTTCCAAAATTTTTTAAAAAAACTGAGTTTTATAGAGCATTTGTTTAGCTCATTAAATGAAAGTAAGGTTAATAATATAACTTAGATTACAAAATCTTCAGTTTTATTCAAATTATCTGATGCAAAAATGAATCCACCCCACAACAAAAACTACTACATCTAGTATTTTGTATGACCTCCATGATTTGTAAGGACAGCACCAAGTCTTCTAGGCATGGAGTGAACAAGTTGGAGACATATTGCAACATCGATCTTTTTCCATTCTTCAAGAACAACCTCTTTTAGAGTCTGGATGCTGGATGGAGAGTGATGCTCAACTTGTCTCTTCAGAATTCCCCATAGGTGTTCAATCAGGAGACATTCTTGGCCACTGGATCACTTTCACCCGGTTCTTCTTCAGAAATGCAACAGTGGCCTTAGATGTGTGTTTTGGATCATTGTCGTGCTGGAAAAGGGCATGGAGAGTATGGAGTGATGGTAGCATCTTCTCTTTCAATATAGAGCAGCACATCTGTGAATTCATGATACCATCAATGAAATGCAGCTCCTCAACACCAGCAGCACTCATGCAGCCCCACAGGAGGACACTACCACCAGCATGTTTCACTGTAGGCACCATGCATTTTTGTTTGTACTCCTCAATTACGGTGCCATACAGTTTTGAAGTCATCAGTTCCAAAAACATTTATCTTGGTCTCATCACTCCAGAGTACAGAGTCCCAATATTCTTCTTCTTTTTCAGCATGAGCCCTGGCAAATTCTAGGTGGCCTTTTTTGTGCATGGGCTTTAGGAAAGGCTTCCTTCATGGACGACACCCATGCATACCATTCTTCTGCAGTGTACACTGTACTGTGCCAAGGGAAGCAATCACCTCAGTTTGGCTTTCTTCTTCTTTGGCTAACTGCAGTGAACTTACATGGCGATTTTCTTAAACCCTTCTCATCCGAAGATGCTCCTGTAAAGGCTTTAACATCCGTGGATGGCCTGGATGTCTCTGTGAGATGGTTGTAGTTCCATCATTGTTACAGTATTGTATCACGTTTGCGACAGTATTCTGACTAATAAATAAAGCTTCTGATCTTCTTGTAGCCTTCACCATTCTAGTGCAAAGAAATTATTTTCTTTTTCAGGCCTTATGACATTTCTCTTCCATGTGGTGCCATTGCTGACAGCATGAAATGGGAGGGGTTTTCTTTGTTCAGTAACACCCTTTTATAATCAGTTGTCTGCTGGATACCTGTTTAATTAAAAATTAGAATCATCTGTAGTTGAATTCTTGTTGATTAGGATTTTATTGTTTAAAGTTTAGCTTTGCTTCTAAGACTCTCATCGGGTGTATTCATTCTTGCAATATGGTCCTGAATGAATTTGTTAGGAAAAATACTTTTTTGTGTGTGCAAATGAACAAATCTTGTTTGTAATCAATGGCCCACATTTGTGGGAGTATTTTATAGTATAGTGTCCCATAGAAAATGTTGATTCTGAAAGGAAAGGAAAGGTTTTATGACAAATCTGTTGGGGTGTACTCATTGATGCTGCGCACTGGATATATATATATATAAACTTCATTCATTAAATGACTAGCCCATATAATAAACAATTTTAGTTTCTCTTTAAAATCCCGAGAAAAGATGGCAGCTTGGAAAAAGTCAGATGAGAAGCAGCGGTCCTGCAGTTTGCTGATATGCACACCAATGCACTTTCTTGGCTTCAGGTGCTTCTTCTATTAATAGGCAGTTTCAGGGGGTCCACTAAATAAATAAGGACATTAGTCATTGCGTAGACAAGTCCAATGATTTGTTGCTCTGAGGCTTACGAGGCCAAAGTGCTAAAGAGTTCGACATTAAGGGCATCTGCTGGGAATCTGTCTACGGCTGTCAAAGCCAAAACTCATTAGGCTATAATGGAGGTTCTTGATGGCTAGCTTCCACCACCCCCTAGGTTAAACATAATTATCTAACTATCACCCCATCCCATACCAGGAGAGGGGGGCTGTTGTAAGACATGTGTACACAACATCCGCCTTTTCTTGCTATGATTCCTGTGAGCTTTGGGGTAATTGTGTTCAAAGAAATTACTGATTGCTGTAATGGCCCGGTACGTGTTGGGACTTACAAGTCAAGGGCTGATGGATTGGGTAGTTAAGCAGATTGACAACCATCATGTTGTCTATTAATAGCAATTTTTATAACAGACTCCTTGCAGCAGTAGAGAACAACTTAGAGAGCCGGATGTTAAGGGCCACAGAGATGTCTAAATGAGGCTGCTGGAACATGAGTTGTTCCCAAAATTCTTGCAACCTTGCTCGACCTTTCATGACAATTGAGTGGAGCTGAAGTTTGGAGATTTGTTTTACTATCCATCTTCTTCTATTTGAATGGTAACCTCTTTCCTATAGATACAACAGCAACTATTGCAATTCCAAAAGAAACAAAACAAGTAAAAGTTCATACTTGCCTGAAGAGTTTGGTCAACACTGTCCTTCTAAAATCACCTTCTTAATAGTTCCCTAATGTACAAGTTCCTACGTTTCAGGAAAACCCACTGCTCACACTTCAGCTTTTTGCCCATGACCTTACAAAAAGAGAAAAAAGGTAGAAAAAAGCTCACTACTTTATTCATGTGAGTATTTGGGTAGTATAATAATGTTCAGGGGTTAAGGAACCTTTAAGAAACATCAACCACTCTGCTGTAGTCTTCTGCTTGGAAATCAGGTATGTTCCTAACATCTAGTTATTTAGGAAATCTGTGTATGCCATGAACTTTTGCCCATACTATGCACACTAAAATATGTACATACTATAAATAGGCAATATAAACATTAAAAAAGTCTTCTGTAGCTATAGGTACTGTGGAGAAATTAATCTTCAAAATTCACACCAAAGGCACTGAAATCACAGCTTGTTGCTATTACTTTCTATGACAGTAGAATCCTGGCAGCTTGCTAGTCCTCCAATGTTTTCAAGCTGTTACAGACAGACTGAAAGTTGCCTTTAGGCCCAATTTACATCTGTGTGGTGTCCTTTAGGTGTGTTTTACATGTGTTTTAGGTGCATTATCTGGAATCCTTCCTGGAGTTGGTTTGGGTCTGGAGAAGCTCACTGGAGAGTGCCAGGAGGAAGGTGGGGAGAAAGTGTCCAGGTGTCCTATGGTGGTGTGAGTCTGCATCTCCCTCACTGAACAGTGCCCAGTGGATATCGGAGGGAGGCAACCGATGATCCTGTGGCTGTGTGAGTAAATGACCCCAGTGCTGGAGCGTCAGTGACTGTGTGTTGCTTATGGTCTCTAGGAGAAGTCATAGTCACCTGTCAACACCAGAGATTCAGTGGGACATTTTCTATTACATGCAGCTCAGCAAGCTAGAGAAGAGTCCTCATTGAGTTCAGTTCAACAGTTTTGGAGTATCTCATGCTACCTTCACCCAATCCAAGTTCATCGTTAAAATCAAACCAAAAAAAGACACCCCTAGACTGTTTATTTGAGCCAGGGGAAGCATGAATATAATGCCGTGTGTCTGGCTGTGTGTCTTCTAACTGGGGAAAAAGAGTAAGTCCACCTGCAGTTCCTTAGGGGTGCGCTACACAAACATAGAAACAATTTTTTTAATCTACCATTTTTTGGAGGTCCTCTAGACAATATTTACAAAAGCCAAACTGAAATGGTTTGTGGACAGTTTTATTTTAACCCCCATGACATACCCGTTATACCAGCCGGTGATGCTCTTTTATTTAAAAGCAATCCAAGCAGCTAATTAGCTGCTGGATTGTGTTTATGGGTGGCGGTGTCACTCCGGTATCTCCTGTCCCACCGGGAAGCCTAGGAATGAATCCAGCAGTTCCACCGGCTTGCCATAGTGGTGATCGGGGACCAGATCTGCACTGATCATCTCTTCACTTCTGCACTGATCATCACCTATGTTATAAGAAACCAGAAGCGACCAGTGTTTTCTCACTTCTGGTTTCTCCAAAATGTAAGCCATTTTTGGCTTGTAAAAGCATCAGATTTAACCGATCTTGGTTTAATCTGATGCTTTGGAGGCCAGAGGAGAGATATTGGGTTTAATAGACCCCAGATCTCCCCATAAAGAAGACCTGTTACGGCCCATGCTATTAAAAATGATGTTTTTCATCTCTTGTGATATTAATAAAAGTGGTTAAAACTATTTAAAGATACAGTGAATAAATGAAAAAATTCAAATAAATTAAATGATAAAATAAAACCTTTTTAACCAATTGCCCTCCTTCCTGACCAGGCCAATTTTTGCATTACTTTAACTGTCAATTGCGTGGTCATTCAACACTGCACCCAAATGAAATTTACGTCCTTTTTTTCCCACAAATAGAGCTTTCTTTCGGTGGTATTTGATCATCTGTGCATTTTTTATTTTTGCACGCTTGCAGAGCCGCGCAGTGACGCGATCTGTCACCTGCCGTGTACCTTGGACAAGGCCGATGACAGAACTGAGTACCAGCCCCGTTGCTGGTACCATGTGACCTGCTGTGACCAATCACAGCAGGTCACATGACAGTTGTATACAATGGATGGCTTCATTCATGCTATCCATTGTATACTACTAAACATAAAATAGAGTGCAGCGCTAAACGTTTATAGATAATGACATATATTCAATCAATTCGATCAATATAGAGAGTCCTCCTCAAATAGATGGAAGAGAATGGGTGCTCAGGTGATCAGGTGACTTGATCCTGGTATCCGTGCATGTAAATGATAAAGCAATGCGCACTCACCAGACCCGCATAAAATATGCGCCTTTGTGTATAGATGTTCCAGATGTCATCCGATACTTGGGTGGTCCTCCCTCAGCTGTGTATGAGGCTGATGATCCTCTCCACTTAGGGGTCCCCCTGATGTTGGATGTTAAGAGAGTAGGTCTGCAAATTAGAGTGCTCCCCCAGGGGGTAACAAAGATACTCCCATAGTGTAGTATTTTGTAATAAAATAAGGTTTTATTGAGGTTAGGCATAAAACGTTGCAGACAGTTATTAGTGCACAACTAACAGTCTGGAATGCTAAGATGGCCGCCAGAGCTCCGCGTTGCTCTGACGGCGTGACTTCACGGCGTGTTATGGCTCCTCCTTACGCGTGTCGTGCTCCAGCACGTCTTCAGAGGGGGGTTGCCAAACACGCCATACCGTTCGTCACTCGTATTTAAGCGGAAGTGCGCACATGCGCAATAAGGTGTAGCCTGACGGGACATGCAGAACGAACTGCGCATGCGCGAATAGACGCGCGCCATTTTCCCTTGGTCTCCCCGGGTGAATAAACAGTACAGGCAAACCGTCTGTCTATTCAATACTGTGATATGCTAAAATTACACAGGGCGAAGAATGTAACACCCTAGAGCAGAGAATGGATAAAAGTATTCTATATTTACACTATGGAAATGACCATACCCCAGCAGAAATACTGGATTAGTATGAATAATAGCTTAATAATAAGCAACTAAAAAGGAGTTTTGGGGATAATCTGTGTTACATAGCTAGAATTACTGCGCATGTGCTGATCAGAAAAGACATAATAAAATCAAAAACAATGATAGTATCAAAAAGGAACCAAATTTGGTAAACAATAATAATATGTACCAGCCAACTCCAAGTCGGCTTAATATTACAAATAGAAGTGGTGTAACATCGTATGGCCCACATGGATACAAAAATATTAATAAATCTTTACATACAGATGTGAGATAAAAGCAAAAAGACAGAAAAGGAGTATCCACTTTCTAAATATTACTAGGACCATAGATGAGAGTAAAAAATATATAAAAACCTTAAATGTGTTAAAAAAGAGTACACATAATATATATATATATATATATATATATGTATGGAAACACACACACATATATATAAAAATGACATAACCTTAAAATGGTAAAGATGGTATAGAAAGAAAGAACTGTAAATTGAGATAGTTCGTCATAGAGAACAACAGAGGACGGGTGATAAGAGTAAATAAAATATGTAAGTAGTATATTGACCCAATTAACTGTTTTCAATAAAACAGTTAATGTCTACCTCTATATTGAGTCCCTTAGGTTGTAAAGAATGGAGCTCATATATCCATTTCATTTCTAATTTCCTTTATACTATAATACTAATCTAATTCTTATTTCCTTTATACTATAGCTACAAAGGAAATAAGTTTTTTGGACCTAACATTGATCAATTATTAAGGTGGAATAGTGACTAAAACGTTTTTTAAAAAGACAGACCGTAATGGTTACATACCCAAGAACAGTTGCCATCACCCCAGATGGTTGGCTAACATTCCCAAAGGGCAGTTCATTCGGTTACGTAGGAACTGTACTGATTTAGAAACATTTCAAGAACAATCCGAAATATTAAAAAGTAGATTTTTAGAAAAAGGGTATGAAGAAAAAATTCTAGAGAACACTATTGACTCTGTAGCTCACCTAAATAGGAATGACCTCCTGATTGATAAACAGAGGCCTAAGAAAACCACGTATGTCCGTTTGTCACGACATTTTCGAGACAATATAAAGAAATTAACCATATCATTTATAAGAATTGGAAGATTCTAAAAGTCGACCCAGTACTCGCTAATATATTACCAGAAAAACCAGAGATTGTTTTTCGGAGGGCGACTAACCTACGCCACTATCTTGCACCTAACGTAATAGACCCTCCTAAAGAGATCTCCTTGTTTAACGATTTAAATGGTTACCATCCATGTAATAAATGTATAGCTTGTAGATGTGATAACACTAGAAAACATAAACAAACCACCTTTATGTCACACATAACGGGTAACACCTATAACATTAACAAATTCATTACTTGTAATAGTAAATTTGTTGTTTATTTGCTCGAATGTCCGTGCAAATTGCAGTACATTGGACGTACCACCAGGAGACTAAGGGATAGGTTACGGGAACATGTCAACAATATAAAACGTGGATACAGAGAACATTCGGTTTCGAATCATTTTAGGAGGTTTCATAATAAAGACCCCACCTCACTTAAATTTACAGGAATAGACTTAATCAAACCCCATTGGAGAGGAATGCACAAAAAAAGAGCTGTGTCACAATTAGAAATGAAATGGATATATGAGCTCCATTCTTTACAACCTAAGGGACTCAATATAGAGGTAGACATTAACTGTTTTATTGAAAACAGTTAATTGGGTCAATATACTACTTACATATTTTATTTACTCTTATCACCCGTCCTCTGTTGTTCTCTATGACGAACTATCTCAATTTACAGTTCTTTCTTTCTATACCATCTTTACCATTTTAAGGTTATGTCATTTTTATATATATGTGTGTGTGTTTCCATACATATATATATATATATATATATATATTATGTGTACTCTTTTTTAACACATTTAAGGTTTTTATATATTTTTTACTCTCATCTATGGTCCTAGTAATATTTAGAAAGTGGATACTCCTTTTCTGTCTTTTTGCTTTTATCTCACATCTGTATGTAAAGATTTATTAATATTTTTGTATCCATGTGGGCCATACGATGTTACACCACTTCTATTTGTAATATTAAGCCGACTTGGAGTTGGCTGGTACATATTATTATTGTTTACCAAATTTGGTTCCTTTTTGATACTATCATTGTTTTTGATTTTATTATGTCTTTTCTGATCAGCACATGCGCAGTAATTCTAGCTATGTAACACAGATTATCCCCAAAACTCCTTTTTAGTTGCTTATTATTAAGCTATTATTCATACTAATCCAGTATTTCTGCTGGGGTATGGTCATTTCCATAGTGTAAATATAGAATACTTTTATCCATTCTCTGCTCTAGGGTGTTACATTCTTCGCCCTGTGTAATTTTAGCATATCACAGTATTGAATAGACAGACGGTTTGCCTGTACTGTTTATTCACCCGGGGAGACCAAGGGAAAATGGCGCGCGTCTATTCGCGCATGCGCAGTTCGTTCTGCATGTCCCGTCAGGCTACACCTTATTGCGCATGTGCGCACTTCCGCTTAAATACGAGTGACGAACGGTATGGCGTGTTTGGCAACCCCCCTCTGAAGACGTGCTGGAGCACGACACGCGTAAGGAGGAGCCATAACACGCCGTGAAGTCACGCCGTCAGAGCAACGCGGAGCTCTGGCGGCCATCTTAGCATTCCAGACGGTTAGTTGTGCACTAATAACTGTCTGCAACGTTTTATGCCTAACCTCAATAAAACCTTATTTTATTACAAAATACTACACTATGGGAGTATCTTTGTTACCCCCTGGGGGAGCACTCTAATTTGCAGACCTACTCCTGGATACACCGGAGGGACCCAGACCAGATCTCTTAACATCTAACATCAGGGGGACCCCTAAGTGGAGAGGATCATCAGCCTCATACACAGCTGAGGGAGGACCACCCAAGTATCGGATGACATCTGGAACATCTATACACAAAGGCGCATATTTTATGCGGGTCTGGTGAGTGCGCATTGCTTTATCATTTACATGCACGGATACCAGGATCAAGTCACCTGATCACCTGAGCACCCATTCTCTTCCATCTATTTGAGGAGGACTCTCTATATTGATCGAATTGATTGAATATATGTCATTATCTATAAACGTTTAGCGCTGCACTCTATTTTATGTTTATTACGGTTTTTTAGGGGTTATTGGTACCTCATTTGTGCATAGCAGCTTTACAATATTTAGTACTAAGGCGCTTCTTCCCAGTCACTTTTACATTGTATACTACTGCCTAGCTGTGAATGGTCACAGCTAATCACATGCACATGTCATGTGATTAGCTGTGGCCAAATCACAGCTAAGCACAAAAAAAAATAAAACCCTGAATGAATCGATGTCATTCAGGTAAATGCTTGCTTATAGCAAAGTAATTCTTTGCTATAAGAAAATTGTCTAAAAAAAAAAAAAAAATGCTGATCACTTCCCCAAAGTAGTACAATGTTACTATGGTAACATTGTACTACTTTGGACATAGTGAAATATGAAAAAAAAGATCTTAAAAAAAAGAAAACAAATTTAATTAAAAAAATAAAATAAAATAAAAAAAATATATATATATATATTTTTTTTTACACTGTCACCAGTCAGTGTCCCTGATCACCGCCATGCCAGTTATATGATGACGCTGTACTGCACTGGTGACAGTATGTAAAAAAAAATTGTGAAAATAATTTTTTTTATTTTTTCATTTTCTGAAAAATTATGACAAAAAAAAACTTCAAAAAACTCGCCATTCCTCTTATGAAGTACGTTGGACTGTCTACTTTGCAAAAAGTGGTAATTTGGGGGATATCTGTACTATTCTGACATTCTTGGACCTCCAGAAATTAGATTGGCTGTCAGTACTTCAGGATTGATCCATTTTCAGATCTATACCATAGTTTGTGAACTCTATAATTTTCCTACAAACTAAAAAATACATCCTAATTTGGGTTATTTTCACCAAAGACATGTAGCAGAATACATCTCGGCCTAAATTTATGAAGAACAATTATCTATTTGCAAACTTTTAAAACAGAAACAAAGAAAAACGTGTTTTTATTTCAAAGTTTTTGGACTTTTTTGTTAATTTAGCAAAAAATAAAAACCCCAGCAGTGAGTAAATACCACCAAAAGAAAGCTCTAGTTGTGTGAAGAAAATGATAAAATTTTAGTTTGGGTACAATGTTGTATGACCGCGCAATTGTCATTCAAAGTGTGAGAGCGCTGAAATGGCCTGGGCAGGAAGGTGTAAAATTGCCCGGTATTGAAATGGTTAACCACTTGCCCTCTAGAGTATTTACCCCCCTTAATGACCACGCCTCTTTTTGCTACTCGGCTCTGCACTAATTCAGCTGATAATTGTGCAGTCATGCAATGCTGTACCCAAACGAAATTTACGTCCTTTTTTTCACACAAATAGAGCTTTCTTTTGGTGGCATTTGATCACCTGTGCGCTTTTTATTTTTCACGCTATAAACAAAAAAGACCAAAAATTTTTGAAGAAAAACTATATTTTTTACTTTCGGCTATAACAAATATATATTAAACTCATTGTTAGTTATAAATTGTATTCGGCTACATGTTTTTGGTAATAAAAATCCCAGTAAGTGTATATTGATTGCTTTTTGTGAAAGTTATAGCGTCTACAAACTATGGTATAGATACTGCAATTTACGACTTTTGTTTGCTATACAGCGCTGCACTAGTTTAACGGACAATTGCGCAGTCATGCAATATGGTACATAAATTAAATTGATGTCCTTTTTTTTTACACAAATAGAGATTTCTTTTGGTGGTATTTGATCACCTGTGCACTTTTTATTTTTGGCGCTATAAAGAAAACAATTTTGAGAATTTTTTTTTTTTAAAGAATTTTTTTTCATTTCTGTCATATAAAATATCCAAAAAACCTAAAATTTCATCATACATTTAGGCCAAAATGTATTCTGCTACATGCTTTTGGTTAAAAAAAATCCCAATAAGTGTATATTTATTGCTTTGTGTGAAAGTTATAGCGTCTACAAACTATGGTATAGATAATGGGATTTACACAGCTTTTACTTTCTGACTGCTCATCACATTTCTTCAGGTGCTAAAATACCATGACAGTACAAATACCCCCAAATAACACCTTTTCAGAAAGTAGACACCCTAAGCTATCTGCTGAGAGGAATATTGAGTCCATGGAAGATTTATTTTTTTTCTACAAGTTTCTGGAAAATGACAAAAACCTTGAAAGTTGGAAGGCCATCTTTAGAAAAAGCCTGGGAACTGAAGTTCCAGAAGTTAACCCCTTCCCCAGCCTGGGCAGGCTAACTAGCTAGGCTATATACACAACTCCCTGTAGGCACCTGCCTACAAAGGCATGAAAGAGGGCCTGCTGGGCTCCCAGTATAAGTGGTGCCGTGAAGGTAGTGACAAGAGGTTAATATCAAGACAGAGTCAGGTATGCATATTAGCTGCATGTAATTTTTTTAACTACTGTAAATAACTGAATTGTTTTTTAATTTATTTTTCTTTTTTTTTTCATAATACATTTTTATTTGGTTTTACATAGTTAGTCTGGCTGAAAAAAGACAAAAGTTCATCCATCTAGTTCAACCATAGAAAAAAGAAAGTTATAATCCTATACTCACAGTTGATCCAGAGGAAGGCAAAAAAACAAAAAAAAAACCAAAAATAGGACAGTGAAAAGCTACACAATATCACAGTATAAGTGCTGCGTTAAAGTTTAACAATTTATTTTTCTTTACCTGACCAAGGTTCACCAGTAACATTTTATACTCATTGTACTTTTTGCTACTTAAATTATAAACCTGCACATTCTAAAAAAAAAAATGAAAAGAAAACAAATGCTTTTAAACTGTCATACCACGTAAAGGTATTTTTGTTTGAGCCCAGGAGCGCCATTATTTTACTCAGCGGCAAAAACCTCCTTAACAACTTCACGAACTCATGATTATTTAACTTTTAATGCTGCCTTTCTAGAACTGTAATTTTCAGAGCATTTGTGGCTTTTTTGTTGTTGAGTACGACACAAAGCAATGGATTCTGCTTTGCAATGTAATAACAGCTGCTGCCTTTGGGGCAAGTGTAAAAAAAAAAAAATGTTAAAAAACGGAAACTTCGGCAATGGCTGAGTGGCCAGAGGTCATCCTCGGCACTGTTCTCTGCTAATTGTCGCATAAAATGGCGATTTACGGCCTGGTGTTTTTCAGTGACCCAGATTTGGCGCGTAATTGCAGAACGCAGTTTTACGAGGGGCTGTTGGTGCCCGCTGAGCTGTGCATCACGTTTGCTTATTAGGTAATCCGAAGTACCGAGGGTTTATTTTTTCTTTTTTATAATATTAAAATTAAGTGTTGGATAATTTAATGCGGCATAGAAGCTGCATTAATAAAGCATGTTTCTGGACAGGGACACAGAACGCTATAAAATAGCCGTAAAACATAATGTGGTCGTTATTCGTAGATCGGATTAGCTCAGTAAATATTTGCTGAGAGCTGCAGGTTTAGTACATATACTTATAGGGCCAAAGTGAAGTGATATTTAAAGTGTATCTAAAACTAATATTATTTTTTATTTTTGGATACGGTGAGAAATAGTTAGAGCCCCAGGTACAATGCTCATTAGTTTCTTCTTCTGACCTTCACGTCCAATCAGGGGCGGACTGACCATTCGAATACTCGGGCACTGCCTAAGGGCCCGGGGTCAGTAGGGGGCCCCATGAGATGCCCCTGGTACCTTTGATTGGCTTTTTCATAGGCTTTTTTGGGTGTTGGCAAGGACACAGCGGCCCCATGATCCCCTATTGCCCGGGGGCCCTATGAGTTCTCAGTCCGCCCCTGCGTCCAATGGTTAACGAAGTCACCAACCCCCCCCATTCAAATACTGGCCACCTAAGAACGCATGTGGGGAGATTTATTAACTGCTTCCTGACCACCCTATAGGAGAAACACTTCTACAGGGCAGCACAGGTGTGCAAAATCACATATATATATATTTCCTATATTTCTGGGTAGGGGGCACGTGCGAGGCGCCATTTGCGTCCACGGCTGTCAATCAACGGGTCCTGGCCAGTGATTAATCGCCGGCGCCCGATGATTGCCATAGATCTCCGACGGGGAGGAGAACTGTATGTAGACATACCCGCGCTGCCATTCGCGGCTGCGGCTGTCAACCACCTGGTCCCGGCCAGTGATTACTCGCCGACACCCAGTGATTGCCGAGGATCTCCGACGGGGAGGAGAACTGTATGTAGGCATACCCGCGCTGCCATTCGCGGCTGCAGTTGTCAACCTTAGGGTCCCGGCCAGTGATTATTCGCTGGTGCCCGATGATTGCCAAGGATCTCCGACGGGGAGGAGAACTGAATGTAGACATACACACGCCGCCATTCGCGGTTGCGGTTGTCAACCACCGGGTCCCGGCCATTGATTACTCGCCGGCACCTAGTGATTGCTGAGGATCTCCGACGGGGAGGAGAACTGTATGTAGACATACCCACGCCGCCATTCGCGGTTGCGGTTGTCAACCACCGGGTCCCGGCCAGTGATTACTCGCCGGCACCCAGTGATTGCTTAGGGTCTCCGATGGGGAGGAGAACTGTATGTAAACAGTACAGTTCTCCTCCCTGTTGGCTCGTGCACACTGCTTTGGAGGGCTGTGCACAGCCCTCTAAAGCAGTGTGCTTACAGTGAAGCACATGGACACAGGACAGGAGTGAAACAGCACACAGTTAACCCTTTGATTGCTCCTCATGTTAACCCCTTCCTGCCCGGTGCCATTAGTACAATGTCAGTGCTTTTTATTGGCATTGATCACTGTATTGGTGTCACTGGGGATGTCAGTGGCAGTTAGTCAGTTCCCCCCCCCGACAGTGTCTGAATGCCTGCCGCAGTCCCACTATAAGTTGCTGATCACCGCCATTATTAGTAAAAATATTTTTTTTTAAATCCCAGTATATATGTACCGCCATTTGTAAACGCTATAACTTTCACGTAAACCAATTAATTTATACGCGTTGGGATTTTTTTTTTAGTAGAGACATGGAGCAGAATACATTTTGACTTAAATTTATAACGAAATTTGATTTTTTTAAATTTTTTTACTGGATTTGTTTAATAGCAAAACGTCAAAAATATTGTTTTTTTTTCTCAAAATTGTTAGTCTTTTTTTTATAGATCAAAACATTAAAAATGCACAGGCGGTCAAAGAAAGCTCTATTTGTGGGGAAAAAAGGACGTAAATTTCATTTGGATGCAGCGTTGCATGACCGCGCAATTGTCAGGTAAAGTAACGCAACGCCGTAACGCAAAAAATGGCCTGGTCAGGAAGGGGGGTGTGGTAAATCCTCAGGAGGGCGTGGTAAATCCTCAGGAGGGCAAGTGGCTAACAGTGGTGCAAACTGAATCTGGTGCAGCTCTGCACAGTAACCAATCAGCTTGTTCAATTAAGCTTTTACAATAAAACCTGGAAGCTGATTGGTTACTATGCAGAGCTGCACCCGATTCTGTGTGCACCACTTTTAGTAAATCCCCCTGTGCCATGAATTAACCGCTTGCCTACCAGAGCAATTTTTTAAAAATTATTTGCACATATTAACCCCTTCAAGCCTAAGGGTAAAACAAATCTAAATGTCTAAGCACAATTTTGCAGCTTTGACAGGTGTTTTTTTTTACTATCAAAGGAAAACTGGCCCAAATTAGTAACAAAAAAAATGTATTTTTTTTTAATTTAGCTGTATATTTCTTGCTACTATCATAACCTACCACCAAAAAAACTACTTAAAATAAATTCTGCTCCTGATATTCGCAGTGATACCACATATGTGTATGTTAGTTGTTGTTTGTACCCGTAGTACGGCCCAGAAACAATAGTGTGCATTTTGCTTTTTTTTTTTATCCTGCCTAAAATACACTGACACTAACTGACACGGATACTAATCCACTCCAGGTTCACACTCAAGCGTTTTCTGCCGCGTATTGCAGAAACGCAGTACAGTCCATTTAACATGATTTCCTATGGGACACGTTCACATCTCTGCGTTTTCACCCCGTGCGTTTTTTGGAAAGGGTCAGGGACTTTTTTTGAACGCAAAACGTTGCATTTTTGGTTCTATAGACTTCAATGGGAATGCTGCAGAAAAGCATGTAGTGCATTTTTGCTAAGTTTTTGCCACGTTTCTGCCTAGCAACAAGAAAAATTTAAAAATTTTTAAAAAAGAACCCTCGCAAACTGCATCAAAAATGCATCAAAATGCAGTGCAAAAACGCAGAACGCAATGCAGAAACGCCTCAAATGCAACCTGCATAGGTGTGAACCTAGACTTAAAAACTGAAAAAAAAAATCCTGACCAAATAAAAAGTGACCCTGACTTTTGACCCTGACCTTGACTCTGACCTTGACCTTTGACCTGACCCAGATCAAACCTTAATCTAGTTTTTTTAATTTTTTTTTAATAATTTTTTATTTATTTTATTGTTTTACACACACTTTTTTTTTTCTCTGAAAGGACAGACAGAGATACAATGCATCTGTCTCCTCAATTCAGAGAGAGCAAAAACACAGGGGCGAGCTTCAAAGTGACTGATCCCTGTGATAGCCAATCAGAGGCTATCACAGCAATCAGGTGATCAAGAATCGGGAGTTCCGGGTCCCTATCATTACCACAGGACCCTGGTCTCTCGGTGAGACTCTGGTCTCTGTGCTGGGAGTGCGTTGCATGGCAAGTATGCAAATATGCGGCCCCATGGAAAAGAGCCCAGTCCACTGGGGCCGTATATTTGCATATGGACGATGTGAAGGGGTAGAAAATTACATAGAAACCCCAAACATTTCATATTTTCTGAAAGCAGAGGCCCTGGAGAATAAAATGGTGGCTGTTGCAATTTTTACACATGTAGAACCCTCCTACTGTAGTGTAGGCTGTTATGTGAATTTGGCTGGCTCCTGGCTTGAGCTGGGGGTTTATTGTTTAGGACTTCTCAGTGTTTTACAGGCTGCTACTATTATTACTTCCCCCAATATTCTAGAGGATTTTAGAATTATAGTGGGAAGAAGGGAGTAGACAGCCTGAATATTTATGGAACTCCAGCCAATCCCTGGGGAGGTATGCCCAGTAGGTGGCTGGGGAGCCCATAAATAGTCTGAGCCCTGAGGCAGCACCAGCAGAGTTCCTGGGTCTAGTCCTGCTGGAGGAGACTCCTTGTGCAGGTATTCTGCCCCAGGGTAGGAATGCTAGCAGGAGCCACTAGGAAGACACCAAGGTCCCAGCTAAACCTTAAGAAAGGTCTATTCACAATCTTAAGTCCTGAAATCAAGTTGAGTCTGGAGAAGCTCACTGGAGACTGTCAGGAGGAAGCTGGTGGGAAGGTCCAGCTGTTCTATGGTGGTGTGAGTCTACATCTCCCTCACTGAGAAGAGCCAGGTGGATATCGATGATCCTGTGGCTGTGTGAGTAAAGCCGGCCATACACGGGTCCAATTCTGAAAGAATTTTCTTTTGAAAATATTTTCTAAGAATTTTCATTCGAATTTCACACCATTAGTGGGCCACAGAAATGGCCGATTTTCGTGTGACCATCGAATTTGAGTGATCGGGCATGTTGGAAATTTTTTGAAAAATGAACAAATTTCTTATCAATGATGAGAGAATTGTGCGGGAAATAAAAACGAACAAGTGAGCATGAGCTGTGACCTGGAAAGAAAAGAAAACTCTTGGCCACAAAATTCTTTTCTGTAGCAACATGAGGTGAAATTGAAGGCTTGGTTGGTTGAATTTTGAAATCAATGGTGGCGCCATCGGATTACAAAACACAATATTTTTGATTTCCTGAAGAAAATTTGTTCGAAATTCGACCCGTGTATGGCCTGGACTCCAGTGCTGGGAAGTCAATGACTGTGTGTATCTTCTGGGTTCTGGGAGAAGACACAGTCACCAGCTGCATGGAGATTCTCTGGGACATTCTTCTTTGTGCAGTTCAGCAAAATAGCTAAGGAGACTTCAAGTTGTTCAGTTTTTCGGGTATCCCATGCTCCCCTCATCCTCATCCAAGTTCTATGTTCCCAATAAAACTCTAGACAGGGGCGGACTGACAACTCATGGGGCCCCCTGGCAATAGGGGATCATGGGGCCCCTGTGTCCTTGCCCAAACTCAAAAAAGCCTATGAAAAAGGTACCAGGGGCATCTCATGGGGTCCCCTACTGACCCCGGGCCCTCGGGCAGTGCCTGAGTTTCCAAATGGTCAGTCCGCCCCTGCCCCTAGACTGTTTCTTCGAGCCAATGGAAGAGTGAAGAAAATACTGTGTGCCTGGCTGTGTATCTGGGGGAATAGGGCTCATTCATTAGTGATTCTGGGGGGGCGCTACTTATACAATATCTGCGCAGCTGTTTATCAACCCAAACTTTCAGAAAAAAATGCGCTTAAATGAATTTTAGTGCACAGACATAATATCTTACCCAACGTTTGGTAAAATATGATATTAATGTACAGAAATAAGTAAATAGATGCCAAACATTTAACTCCCGTGAAAGAAGAGGGAGAAAAGCAGGGCTTTCAAATCCCTGGACCACTGCACCCACTGCGCAGGCACTGACAGCTCATTCCCCACAGAGGTAAGTACAGCAAGGACTTGGGTGTACAGTGTTCACCTTTTAATTTTTTCTGAAAAGGTGAACTAATCCTTTAACCACTTGAGCTCCTGAGGATTTACCCCCCTTAATGACCAGGCCTCTTTTTGCTACTCGGCGCTGCACTAATTCAACTGATAATTGCGCGGTCATGCAATGCTGCACCCAAACGAAATTTACGTCCTTTTTTTCACACAAATAGAGCTTTCTTTTGGTGTAATTTGATCACCTGTGCGCTTTTTATTTTTCACGCTATAAACAAAAAAAGGCCAAAAATTTTGAAGAAAAACAATATTTTTTACTTTCAGCTGTAAAAAATATATAGTAAACTCAAAGTTGGTTATAAATTTAGGCCAAAATGTATTCTGCTCCATGTTTTTGGTAACAAAAATCCCAATAAGTGTATATTGATTGCTTTGTGTGGAAGTTATAGCGTCTACAAACTATGGTATAAATACTGCAATTTACGCCATTTTTCTGCTATACAGCGCTGCGCTAGTTTAACGGACAATTGCGTGGTCATGCAATATGGTACATAAATGTAATTTACATCCTTTTTTTCCCCACAAATTGAGCTTTCTTTCGGTGGTATTTGATCGTCTGTGCGGTTTTTATTTTTTGCGCTATAAAAAAAAGGCTGACAATTTTGAGGAAAAAAAACAATATTTTGGACTTTTTGCTATAAAACATGTCCAGTAAAAAAAATGCAAAAATCAAATTTAGTCATAAATTTCTGCCAAAATGCATTCTGCGACATGTCTTTGCTAAAAAAAAACCCAATACGTGTAAATTAATTGGTTTACGTGAAAGTTATAGCGTTTACAAATGATAGAAAGATACTGAAATTTTAAATTTTTATTTATACTAATAATGGCGCCGATCAGCGACTTATGGCGGCAATCAGCAACATATGACGGCGACCAGCGACTTATGGCGGGACTGCGGCGGACATTTTGACACTGGGGGGGAACTGACCTGGGGTCACTGACATCCCCAGTGACACCAATACAGTGATCAGTGAAAAAAAAACACTGAAACTGTACTAATGTCACTGGGGAGGAAGGGGTTAACATTTTTAGAATTTGCTGTGTAAGGGGAGTGTTTTACTAGGGGGCGGGGGTGTGTACTGGACGGGGGGGGGGAGGGAGGGGGGAGCTGATCGAGGGAGAGAAACTCTTCTCTCCCTCTGCAGCTTGTCGGCGAACTGTCACAGAGCAGGGCTGTGTGTAAACAATGCAGCCCTGCTCTGTGTCAGTGATCACCGTCCGTGACCCGGCGGCGGAGACCCGCTGCTAACCCCCGCGGGACAGGTAGGGCGGGCGCGCGCCTTGCGCGCGCCCCCTACCTGTTTTGAAGGCAGCCGTTTAAAAACGTGCTTTTGCCTACGAGCGCCGCCCTGCCGCCGTTTATATGCGGTGGCTGGGTGGCATGTGGTTAAACCACTTGCCTACCGGGCACTTTCACCCCCTTCCTGCCTAGCACTTTAAATGATTTTGAATGGCAATTGCGTGGTCATGCAACACTGTACCCATATAAAAAAAGTTTAGACATATAAAGCTTTCTTTTGGTGGTATGTTATTACCCGTTATTACCCGTCGTTTTTTTTTATTTTTTTGTGAAACAAACACAAAAGACTGAACATTTTGAAAAATGTTACTCATACGCATTGAGCACTGCAATGTGAGGGCAGAAAGAAGCATTTTCATTGAGAAAATTAGACATTTTTTTTTTTAGTAAAAAAATCATAACGTGATTGCCAGGATTATAAGGAGGAAAAAAGTTGTGAGAATCCAACGCGGTTTTGAAATAAATTCCGACACCATTGTCTTGGATCACCACCGCACGCAGCATTCTCCTCTACAGTTTATATCACAGCTCTTATTAAAATTGAAATCGAGTCTTATGCCTTGCAGCTTAGGCGGTGACAACGTCTACCACGGCACAATGGAGCAACTCTATTAAACACCCATTATATCCTAATATTTATCTCTAAAACTTCCATCAAAACACAAAAGAACGCCAATGAATATATACCAACAAAATGTTAAAACATTGGGCCGGCTTTGAACAAAGAAAATGTATCTGTCTGCTATGGTCTATTTATGCTGCTTTTTTTGTTAATATGCTTTGTGCTTTCATATTTTTTCTTTGTATCCAGTGTCTGGCAGGTGTTCTGTCCCACGTCAGCCCGGGTTCACATATATGCAGTGCGGCATATCGCATGTGATTCACACAGGAACCGCACCGCATTCCTCTGCAAATTACATGCGATTTGTGTGCGGTGCGATTGGAGCTGTACATTTTGTATGGCTCTAATCGCACCGCATCCGCACCAAAAATGTGCAGGACCCTTTTTTTGGTCCGTGCTAGAATCGGATCACATGGGTATTCACACCTATGTGATCCGATTCTGCACATCTCACCGCGTTTTTGCGGACCGATTTCAGGGTGTTGTTAACTTAACATACACACCCGCAACGGTTCGCATGAATGGGTTGCAATTCTGATGCAGTGCGGAGTTTGCAGTGAAAACGTTGCAAATTCTGCACTGCATCAGTGTGAACCCGGGATAAATGTATTTTTTGAAAAGTAAAAGGGTGAAGACCCCAACACTCTACTGGTCTACTTTACCCCCAGTTCACATCTACAGTTGTGTTCAAAATAATAGCAGTCAGACATCACTAACCGGATCAATCACTGTTTTTGGTAGAAATTATATTTCTACATGGCAAATAATTTACCAGCAGGTGTAGTAGAGTAATAGAAATCCAACAGACCCAACAGTCATGACATGCATGCTGCTGATCCTGTGTAATTGAATCACTCATTGAAAGAGGCATGTTCAAAATAATAGCAGTGTGGAGTTCTATTAGTGAGGTCATTCATTCTTTGAAAAACAGGTGGCAATTATTGCCCTTATTTAAGGAAGGAAGGCAGCAAATGTTGTGCATGCTGGTTACAGTGCATTTCTCTCTGAAATTCTGAGGAAAATGGGTCGTTCCAGAGATTGTTCAGAAGAACAGCGTACCTTGATTAAAAAGTTGATTGGAGAGGGGAAAACATATAAAGAAGTGCAGAAAATGATAGGCTGCTCAGCTAAAATGATCGCAAATGCTTTAAAATGGCAACCAAAACCTGAAAGACGTGGAAGAAAGCGAAAAACTACCATTGGAATGGATAGAAGAATAGCCAAAATGGCGCGGACTCAGCCAACAATCAGCTCCAGGAAGATGAAAGAAGGTGTAAAGTTCCCTGTGAGGACTGTTACAATTAGAAGACGCCTATGTGAAGCCAAGCTATCTGCAAGAAGCCCCCGCAAAGTCCCACTGTTGGGAAAAAGACGTGCTGAAGAGGTTACAAATAGCCAAAGAGCACATTGACTGGCCTAAAGAGAAATGGCGCAACATTTTGTGGACTGATGAAAGTAAGATTGTTGTTTTTGGGTCTAGTGGGCGGAGACAGTTTGTCAGACGACCCCCAAACACTGAATTCAAGCCACAGTACACTGTGAAGACAGTGAAGCATGGTGGTGCAAGCATCATGATATGGGGATGTTTCTCATACTACGGTGTTGGACCTATTTATCGCATACCAGGGATCATAGATCAGTTTGAATACATCAGAATACTTGTAGAGGTCATGCTGCCTTATGCTGAAGAGGAAATGCCCTTGAAATGGGTGTTCCAACAAGACAACGACCCCAAACACACCAGTAAACGTACAACATCTTGGTTCCAGACCAACAAGATTGACGTTATGGAGTGGCCTGCCCAATCCCCGGATATTAATCCAATAGAAAACTTGTGGGGTGACATCAAAAATGCCGTTTCTGAGGCAAAACCAAGAAATAGAGAAGAACTGTGGAATGTAGTCCAATCATCCTGGGCTGGAATACCTGATCACAGGGGCCAGAAGTTGGGTGACTCCATGCAACACAGATGTACAGCAGTTCTCAGAAACAGTGCGACTACAACCAAATATTCATGAAGTCATTCAAAGGAAAGCAAAATCTTCAAACATTTCTCAGTTTATATAGTGAATGTTTGAGTTTGTAAAGAAGAATACAAACACTGCTATTTTTTTGAACCGTCTAATATTCACTTTTCTTCAATTTTTTTTAGAGGAACAACACAAATTTGATGTATTTTTCTTCATGTTTTGATTTGGAATAGAATGTGTCGTGTTCCCAATGCATTTGTGTGGATGGAAATAAAAGCTATTAGAAGGATTTGGAGCTTTATTCACTTTTTTCAACACACTGCTATTATTTTGAACACAACTGTATGCAGCCGTGCGGACCACGTTTTGCACGGGCACGAGAACCCATTCATTTGAAAGGACTCCCATGCCCGTGACACGCAGTGTCATTAGTACAGTGTCAGTGAATTTTATTAGCACTGATTGTATTAGTGTCAGTGGCGGTTAGCCAGTTCCCACGAAGTGTCAGTTTGCCTGCTACTACTTATGATACCACCTTAAGTCGCTGATCACCGCCATTACTAGTATAATAAATGAATAAAATAAAAGATATGTAGCAGAACAGATGTTGGCCTAAATGTTTGAAGAAATTTATGAAGAAATCTTATTTAAGTTTTTTTTTCTATTGGATTTGTTTTATAGCAGAAAGTATATACAGTATATTTTTTTAATTTGCAGTCTTTTTTCATTTATATAATAAAAAAATTAAAAAACCCAAACACCACCAAAAGAAAGCTCTATTTGTGTGGAAAAAAGGATGTCAATTTCATTTGGGTACAGCGTTGCATGACCGCGCAATTACCAGTTAAAGGAGTGCAGTGCCAAATAGCGAAAAATAGCCTGGTCATGAAGGGGGTAAAATCTCCCGGAGCTCATGTGGTTAAAACAAACATTGTCAAGGAGATAAATTAAACTGCATGTAAAAAGCATGTAGAGCGCAAATCAAGCATATTATCCGTGTTTCTCATTCATTTTCATTATGAAGTGCAACGGCAGAGAACAGGAGCAAAACATGCTTAGAATTATTGTAAAAATTGGTTCAAATTTAATGTGTTGAGGATACCGGTTCACACTATAGAAACGCAGTCCAGATGCGTTCCGGATGTGTTTTTGCATGCGTGTTTTTGATGTGTTTTTGATGCATTTTGGTAGGTATTTTATGCATTCCAGTTTATATTTTCCCCTCTTTTTTTCTTCAATTTAAATAGAGACGTGCATTCCAGTGTGTTTTTGGTACAGTTCTGTGCAGAAAAAAATGCAGCCTCATACAAAATTACGCCTAAGGACTTTTTCAAAAATCTAAGAATACGTCATGCATTACGCAACCTGGAATACCAGGAGGATTCTCTCCTCAGATCTTTGATCAACTTTTATGAAAGTACAGACTCTTATAAACAAGGTATTTCATATTTAATATCCTTCTTCAACATCGTCACCAAGGAAAATGACCAACGATGCATAAATGGGAACGAGACCAGATTCAACAATGGCAAACAGCAGGAAACTGGAAACAATACCAGATTCAACAATGGCAAGCAGCAGGAAACTGGACTAGGAAAGCTACCAGATGCATTATTATTATTATTATTATTACATCGAGTTTATATAGCGCCAAAGGGTTTGCTCAGCGCTGTACAATAGAGGGGGGGACAATACATGAAACAGTACAGCAACTACAAACAGCACACGAGGGGTTAGAGGACCCTACTCTTTCGAGCTTACAATCTAGGAGGGAGGGGATAGTGGTACAGGAGAAAGTGGCTGTGGGGGATGGAGTGGTAGGAGGAATGAAGGAGAACGGCTGTTAGGTGAGGGTGGGGTAGGCTTCCCTAAAGAGGTGGATTTTCAGGGAGCGCCTGAAGGTGAGAAGGGAAGGTGACAGTCTGATGGATTGGGGTAGTGAGTTCCAGAGGATGGGGAGGACCTGTAGAAGTCTTGCAATCGTGAGTGGGAGGAGATGCATTAACCATTATTGGGAATCATCCCAAAAAATACTGCACAGATGGTACATAACTCCACAACATTTGGCAACACGATCATCCAACCGGTACTCTTCATTATGCTGGAGGAACTGTAACCAACAAGGATCCCTGTACCATATATGGTGGGAATGTCCACAAATTTCTCCATTCTGGTCAGATATCTTTACATTTATAACATCAATTACAGACTCCTCTCCAACTCCTGAACCAGCCCTGGCACCTTTGGGAATAGTAATAGACTCCTGACCATCACAGTCCAGAACTGTACTAATGCATACAGTGGGGCAAAAAAGTATTTAGTCAGCCACCAATTGTGCAAGTTCTCCCACTTATAAAAAGATGAGAGAGGCCTGTAATTGGCATCATAGGTAGACCTCAACTATGAGAGACAAAATGAGAAAAAAAATCCAGACAATCACATTGGCTGATTTGGAAAGAATTTATTTGCAAATTATGGTGGAAAATAATTATTTGGTCAATATCAAAAGTTCATCTCAATACTTTGTTATATATCCTTTGTTGGCAATGACAGAGGTCAAACGTTTCCTGTAAGTCTTCACAAGGCTGGCACACACTGTTGCTGGTATGTTGGCCCATCCTCCATGCAGATCTCCTCTAGAGCAGTGATGTTTTGGGGCTGTCGCTGGGCAACACGGACTTTCAACTCCTTCCAAAGGTTTTCTATGGGGTTGAGATCTGGAGACGGGCTAGGCCACTCCAGGACCTTGAAATGCTTCTTACGAAGCCACTCCTTCGTTGCCCGGGCGGTTTGGGATCATTGTCATGTTGGAAGACCCAGCCACGTTTCATCCTCAATGCCTTTGCTGATGGAAGGAGGTTTGCACTCAAAATCTCACGATACATGGCCCCATTCATTCTGTCCTCTACATGGATCAGTCGTCCTGGTCCCTTTGCGGAGAAACAGCCCCAAAGCATGATGTTGCCACCCCCATGCTTCACAGTAGGTATGGTGTTCTTTGGATGCAACTCAGCATTCTCTCTCCTCCTCCTCCAAAATAGAACTGTTTCTACCAAACAGTTCTATTTTGGTTTCATCTGACCATATGACATTCTCCCAATCCTCTTCTGGATCATCCAAATGCTCTCTAGCAAACTTCAGACGGACCTGGACATGTACTTGCTTAAGCTGGGGGACATGTCTGGCACTGCAGGATCCGAGTCCCTGGTGGCGTAGTGTGTTACTGATGGTAGCCTTTGTTACGTTGGTCCCAGCTCTCTGCAGGTCATTCAGTAGGTCCCCCTGTCTGGTCCTGGGATTTTCGCTCACCGTTCTTGTGATCATTTTGACCCCACGGGGTGAGATCTTGCGTGGAGCCCCAGATCGAGGGAGATTATCAGTGGACTTGTATGTCTTCCATTGTCTAATTATTGCTCCCACAGTTGATTTGTTCACACCAAGCTGCTTTCCTATTGCAGATTCAGTCTTCCCAGCCTGGTGCAGGACTACATTTTTGTTTCTGGTGTCCTTCGACAGCTCTTTGGTCTTCCCCATAGTGGAGATTGGAGTGTGACTGTTTGAGGTTGTGGACAGGTGTCTTTTATACTGATAACAAGTTCAAACAGGTGCCATTGATACAGATAATGAGTGCAGGACAGAGGAGCCTCTTAAAGAAGAAGGTACAGGTCTGTGAGAGCCAGAAATCTTGCTTGTTTGTAGGTGACCAAATACTTATTTTCCACCATAATTTGCAAATAAATTCTTTCCAAATCAGCCAATGTGATTGTCTGGATTTGCTTTCTCATTTTGTCTCTCATAGTTGAGGTCTACCTATGATGCCAATTACAGGCCTCTCTCATCTTTTTAAGTGGGAGAACTTGCACAATTGGTGGCTGACTAAATACTTTTTTGCCCCACTGTATTTTGATAGCAGCACGATTAAGTATTGCCAGGCTTTGGAAATAAAATACAACACCATCCATTCACACAGTAACTGAAATCCTGAACAAGCCTTTGAAAAACCTTTTGCTCAAATACACAACTCATCTGATAAATTCCAGAAACATTGGGACTTATGGCTCAAAGATCATCGATGTACCGTTACGTAAGAAGCTACAAGATGTACCAATCAAACACCACTAGAGATACAGCTATTGCACCATATTATTATTATCCTATTATCTTAAAAAAGGAAATATGTCATAATTTTAAATCTCATTCTTTATTCTACTTCTCTCTAATCTCCAAATCTCTACTTCTCACAACCTTCCTTTCTTCTCTAAACTAATGATTTATTGAATAACTCAAACAAACAATGCATACTCATCAAAAAAAAATGTATTGATGACAGCAATGACTACAACAAAATCACATTGTAAGCTGAATTTTGTAAGATGTTGAATATACTCATACTCTGTTATCTATAGATTTTACAAATGTGTAATACAATATTGCGACAATACTGTTTATTGTTGTAAACACACAAATGACCAACAAAAAAAACAGTAGTTATAAAAAAAAAATGCAGCATGTTCTACTTTTTTTCTGCATCCGGAACACACTGGAACTGCAAGCACTGATGTGAACTATGACACTGACAACCCTATCACCTACTTTCTGCGCATCTTGGATGCAGAAAAAAAGCAACTGAAACGCATGGAGTGTGAACTGGCCCTAAAAGAAAAAAAAAGTCTGTTGTTTCAACTACTTAAGTCTATGCTAGCTTCAAAAACAGGCATTTCATGAGCGGTTTGAAGTTTCACAAACGCTTGTCACAGAAACAATTGAGTACTGTCCGTGATACCTTTTTTATTTGCACTAACATACAATTTTGAGGACAAGCTTTCGGAGTATGTCCCCTTCTTCAAAGTCCAAACAGTACTATTACAAATCACAAAGTTTAAGCAGAATGTTAGATAAATTTGTGGGCATTGCAGCTCCCATTGTTGTGCACATGGTTGCGTCACATTGCGTCATGTCAAAATTGACACACGTCGTTTGCCTGGCTTTACTGCTCCCCAAATGCTTCCATTGATGTCAATGTGAACAGGCTGAGAAAGCGCTGCTAACACGACACAAATGCCCTAGTGCACGGGTGTCAAACTCCATTTCACCATGGGCCGCATCAGTGTTATGGTTGCCCTCAAAGGGCTGGTTGTATATGTAAGACTAGGTGTCAAGAGCACTCCACCCCCCCATTACACCATTCTTCCAGAAGCACATTTGTGAGGTCAGGCACTGATGTCGGGGGAGGAGGCATGGCTCGCAGTCTCCGCTCTAATTCATCCCAAAGGTGTTCTATGGGGTTGAGGTCAGGACTCTGTGCAGGCCATTCAGGTTCCTCCACCCCAAACTGCCTCCTCCATGTCTTTAGGGACCTTGCTTTGTGCACTGGTGCGCAGTCATGTTGGAACAGGAAGGGGCCATCCCCAAACTCTTCCCACAAGGTTGGGAGCATGAAATTGTCCAAAATGTCTTATGCTGACGCCTTAAGAGTTCCCTTCACTGGAACTAGGGAGCCAAGCCCAACCCCTGAGGAACAACCCCACACCATAATCCCCCTCCACCAAACTTTACACTTGGCACAATGCAGTCAGGCAAGTACCGTTCTCCTGGCAACCACCAAATCCAGACACGTCCATCGGATTGCCAGATAGAGAAGCGTGATTGGTCACTCCAGAGAACACGTCTCTAGAGTCCAGTGGCGGCGTGCTTTACATCACAGCATCCGACACTTTGGTGATGTAAGGCTTGGGTGCAGCTGCTCGGCCATGGAAACCCATTCCATGAAGCTCTCTACACACTGATGTTGTGCTCATCTGAAGGCCACATGAAGTTTGGAGGTCTTTTGCTATTGACTCTGCAGACAGTTGGTGACTTCTGGGCACTGTGCGCTTCAGCATGCGCTGACCCCACTCTGTCATGTGACGTGGCCTACCACTTGGTGGCTGAGTGGCTGTTGTTCCCAGTTGCTTCCACTTTGTTATAATCCCACTAACAGTTGAGTGTGGAATATTTAGTAGTCAGGAAATGTCACGGATGGACTTATTGCACAGATGGCCACCTATCACGGGACCACGCTTGGAGTCACTGAGCTCCTGAGAGCGACCCATTCTTTCACCAATGTTTGTAGAAGCAGCCTGCATGCCTAGGGGCTGATTGTATACACCTGTGCCCATGGAGGGGATTGGAACACCTGAACAGGGGCAAACCGACAACTCATGGTGCCCCCAGGCAATAGGGGATCATGGGGCCCCTGTGTCCTTGCCCAAACTCAAAAAAGCCTATGAAAAAGGTACCAGGGGCATCTCATGGGGCCCCCTACTGACCCTGGGCCCTCAGGCAGCACCTGAGTTTCCAAATGGTCAGTCCGCCCCTGCATCTGAATCCAATGATTTGGAGGGCTGGCCCAATACTTTTGGTGATATAGTGTATGTCCAGGGGCGGGCTGACCATTTGGAAACTCGGGCACTGCCCGAGGGCCCGGGGTCAGTAGGGGGCCCCATGAGATGCCCCTGGTACCTTTTTCATAGACTTTTTGGAGTTTGGGGAAGGACACAGGGGCCCCATGATCCCCTATTGCCCAGGGGCCCCATGAGTTGTCAGTCCGCTCCTGTGTATGTCAGAGGATTTATTTCATCTCTGTGTGTCACCTGAGGCCAGTCACATCACTGGTATATGGAAGAGTTTACAATGACTTTTCCCTTCCTCTGGATCAACTGTGGGTGTAGGATTATAACTTTTTTTTTTTATGGTTGAACTGGATGGACTTTTGTCTTTTTTCAGCCAGACTAACTATGTAACTATATACAGTCATGGCCGAAATTGTTGGCACCCTTGATATTTTTCCTGAAAATCAAGTATTTCACACAAAAAAGGTATTGCATTAACACATGTTTTGCTATACACATGTTTATTCCCTTTGTATGTATTGGAACAAATATAAAACAGAGGCAGAAAAGCAAATATGACATAATGTCACACAAAACCCCAAAAATGGGCTGGACAAAAGTATTGGCACCCTTAACTTAATATTTGGTTGCACACCCTTTGGAAAACATAACTGAAATCAGTCGCTTCCTATAACCATCAATAAGCTTCTGACACCTCTCACCCGGAATTTTGGACCACTCTTCCTTTGCAAACAGCTCCAGGTCTCTCTTATTGGAAGGACACCTTTTCCCAACAGCAATTTTAAGATCTCTCCACAGGTGTTCAATGGGATTTAGATCTGGGCTCATTGCTGGCCACTTCAGAACTCTCCAGCGCTTCTTTGCCATCCATTTCTGAGTGCTTTTTGACGTATGTTTGGGGTCATTGTCCTGCTGGAAGACCCAGGATCTTGGACGCAAACCCAGCTTTCTGACACTGGGCCCTACAGTGCGACCCAAAATCCTTTGGTAATCCTCAGATTTCATGATGCCTTGCACACAGTCAAGGCACCCAGTGCCAGAGGCAGCAAAACAACCCCAAAACATCATTGAACCTCCACCATATTTTACCGTAGGTACTGTGTTTTGTTCTTTGTAGGCCTCATTCCGTTTTCGGTAAACAGTAGAATGATGTGCTTTACCGAAAAGCTCTATCTTGGTCTCATCTGTCCACAAGACGTTTTCCCAGAAGGCTTTTGGCTTACTCAAGTACATTTTGGCAAACTGTAGTCTTGCTTTTTTATGTCTCTGTGTCAGCAGTGGGGTCCTCCTGGGTCTCCTGCCATAGCGTTTCATTTCATTTAAATGTCGACGGATAGTTCGCACTGACACTGATGCTCCCTGAGCCTGCAGGACAGCTTGAATGTCTTTGGAACATGTTTGGGGCTGCTTATCCACCATCCGGACTATTCTGCGTTGCAATCTTTCATCAATTTTCCTCATCCGTCCACGACCAGGGAGATTAGCTACAGTGCCATGGGTTGCAAACTTCTTGATAATGTTGCGCACTGTGGACAAAGGCAAATCTAGTTCTCTGGAGATGGACTTGTAACCTTGAGATTGTTGATATTTTGCCACAATTTTGGTTCTCAGGTCCTCAGACAGTTCTCGTCTCCTCTTTCTGTTGTCCATGCTTAGTGTGGCACAGACAGACACACAATGCAAAGGTTAAGTGAACGTCTCTCCTTTTTATCTGCTTTCAGGTGTGATTTCTATATTGCCCACACCTGTTACTTGCCCCAGGTGAGTTTACAGGAGCATCACATGCTTGTAACATTCTTATTTATCCGCAGTTGTGAAAGGGTGCCAATACTTTTGTCCAGCCCATTTTTGGAGGTTTGTGTGACATTATGTCGAATTTGCTTTCTTTCCTCCCTTTTTTTGTTTTGTCCCAATACACACAAAGGGAATAAACATGTGTATAGCAAAACATGTGTTAATGCAATACGTTTCGTGAGAAATACATGATTTCCTGGAGAAATATCAAGGGTGCCAACAATTTCGGCCATGACTGTAAGTAGAGTGTTGGAGTCTTCCCCCTTTTACTTTGCTCTTTCTTCTGTTTGGTATATACAGTATCTCTTTTTAGAAATCCATGCCCATGCATTACTCTCCAGCACTTGGCCTCCTCAGTCATCGAATTCCCCGGCCGCTCTGTGTATATCACCGAGCGCTCAGCGCCGTCCAAAACTCAATAGCCTTTTTTTTTTTTTTTTACATCCGATACTCCTAGAGAACGTGCCAGTGCATCCAAACGGCTCCTTGATGAGACGGCTCACTCTTTGCCAGATGTGATGTGCTTCCCTGCAGCAGTCCTTAACCCCCTCGCCGCCCGCTGCTGGGACTTGTCCTCCTACAAGATACATTGAGATGCAATTAGAAAGCCTTCAAGCTGCTTTGGGAGGGATTTCACGCAGCTGGTGGGGTGATAATTGAGCAGTGACTGTGAAATCTAGGAGAAGCAAAGACTGCGGACCATCAAAGGGACACAAATAAAAAAGAACAGACTTGGAATCATTGCTCATTTAGTTATAGCTGATGTTTAATCTGTTTATATTTTCCCTTCCCTGGTTCCCCTTCCCCTACACTCATCAACATACTAATAAAAAATGTAAATAAAATGTTTCCATTTTTATTACATACCTCATTTTAGTCCCAGCAATCTCACCACTTGGTCTCTGTGCTCTTCTATGCAATGCAGGGAGATCAAGGCTGGTGGGAGGGACCAGCAGGGTGATGTACATAGCATCCTGAAAACATCAGAGCACCTTGCCTTAGTACTCCGCTCAAGATATCTCAGCCCTGATGCAAGCAGTGGGAGGGGTTTTTTCAAATACTAAAATGCCTTGATGGGAGGGGGTCAGACTGGGGGAGTGAGCATTCCTAGGCAATCTGCATTTTATTTGATGATGAGCCCCTGTGAATAAAAAGATGGACCAACGACAGCCAGGATGTGAAGGAAAGGGCTAGGTTAGGGGTCTCCAAACTTTCTAAACAAAGGGCAGTTTGTGCGGCCCTTCAGATTTTGGGGGGGGGGGGGGGGGCTGGACTGTGGCCATTGGGAATAGAAAAGGTCCCAACGTCAGTGGGAATAAACCATGCCCCTTCTTTGGTGTCCCATCATTGGAGTCCTTGGGAGGAATTGTGCCCCATCAATGATGTCTTGGGGATCCTTCTTTGGTGTCAGTGGGAGGAATGGCGTCCCATCAGTGGAGTCCTTGGGAGGAATTGTGCCCCATCAGTGGAGTCCTTAGGAGGAATTGTGCCCCATCAGTGGAGTCCTTAGGAGGAATTGTGCTCCATCAATGATGTCATGGGGACCCTTCTTTGGTGTCAGTGGGAGGAATGGCGTCCCATCATTGGAGTCCTTGGGAGGAATTTTGCCCCATCAATGATGTCATGGGGACCCTTCTTTGGTGTCAGTGGGAGGAATGGCGTCCCATCAGGAAAGACCTTGGGAGGAATTGTGCCCCATCAGTGGAGTCCTTGGGAGGAATTGTGCCCCATCAATGATGTCATGGGGACCCTTCTTTGGTGTCAGTGGTGTGAATGGCGTCCCATCAGTGGAGTCCTTTGAAGGAATTGTGCCCCATCAATGATGCCATGGGGACCCTTCTTTGGTGTCAGTGGGAGGAATGGCGTCCGATCAGTAGAATCCTTGGGAGGAATTGTGCCCCATCAGTGGAGTCCTTGGGAGGAATTGTGCCCCATCAATGATGTCATGGGGACCCTTCTTTGGTGTCAGTGGTGTGAATGGCATCCCATCAGTGGAGTCCATGGGAGGAATTGTGCCCCATCAATGATGTCATGGGGACCCTTCTTTGGTGTCAGTGGGAGGAATGGCGTCCCATCAGTAGAGTCCTTGGGAGGAATTGTGCCCATCAGTGGAGTCCTTGGGGGAAATTGTGCCCCATCAATGATGTCATGGGGACCCTTCTTTGGTGTCAGTGGTGTGAATGGCGTCCCATCAGTGGAGTCCTTGGGAGTAATTGTGCCCCATCAATGTCTTGGGGACCCTTCTTTGGTGTCAGTGGGAGGAATGGCGTCCCATCAGTGGAGTTCTTGGGAGGAATTGTGCCCCATCAGTGGAGTCCTTAGGAGAAATTGTGCCCCATCAATGATGTCATGGGGACCCTTCTTTGGTGTTAGTGGGGTGAATGGCGTCCCATCATTGGAGTCCTTGGGAGGAATTGTGCCCCATCAATGATGTCATGGGAACCCTTCTTTGGTGTCAGTGGGGTGAAAGGCGTCCCATCAGTGGAGTCCTTGGGAGGAATTGTACCCCATCAATGATGTAATGGGGACCCTTCTTTGGTGTCAGTGGGGTGAATGGCGTCCCATCATTGGAGTCCTTGGGAGGAATTGTGCCCCATCAATGATGTCATGGGGACCCTTCTTTGGTGTCATTAGTAGGAATTGTGTCCCATTGCTGGTGTCATTAGGAGGAATTGTTGCCCCATAATAGTATTCAGTGGATGAAATAATGCCCCAAGAACTGGATAAAAGCAAGCAAAAGGCCGCATCTGGCAGCCGGTCCGCAGTATGGAGAATGGGCTAGATGATGCTGGACGTCCTCACGTCAGGAAATGAGGCGGGCTCCATTTGACTTTCAGCTTCTAATGCACACTGTGAAAAATGACACAATGCAGCTTACGAGAGGTCAGCTCTTACTGCTATCAGCATGGCCCCATGACTATACTACCCAAGAGCCCATTCCCTGCAGGCAAGCTCCTGGGAGTCCTGGCATCAGCATTGTTTTTCTGAAAAAGAAATCAATGTATGTATGTGGAGAGGGACAGAGAGGGGTGTGGGTGACAACACTTCTTAACATTTCAGTGCACTAACGGCACTGTGTTGTCAGCTCAAACAGGAAGTTAGGAGCTCACTGGATTTCTGGCAGATCATCAGATATTTCTGCTGTCCTTGCAGCATTTGAAAAGAACCAAACATGGAAACATGCCTGTATTGCGGAGATCTACTGATGGTTTTTATTGTATTTTATTTTGCTTTGCTATATATACATTTTACCCACTTGAGTCAACGGCACCTTTTAAAAAAAAAAAAGACACCGGGATCAGGGGTGGACTGACAACTCATGGGGCCCCCGGGCAATAGGGGATCATGGGGCCCCTGTGTCCTTGCCCAAACTCAAAAAAGCCTATGAAAAAGGTACCAGGGGCATCTCATGGGTCCCCCTACTGACCCCGGGCCCTCGGGCTGTGCCCAAGTTTCCAAATGGTCAGTCCGCCCCTGCGCAGAAGCAGGGAGGAATGGCTCTAAGGATAATTGGCTGATTCGCATGAAGGTGCAGAAGTCTGCCGTACCATTGAACGCAATCCCATAGGAGGACTGCTGAAGCGTACACTCATGTTCAATGAATAGTTCGGGGTCCTAGTTTTCAGTGCGTGTTCAGACTCTAAGATTCGCCAAACAAAGAAGCAGATCCAAAAAAAAAAAAGTGTTACTAAACCCACAACAGTACAATCAGTCTGTATATGCAGTAAAGCATGCTTGTTATACTCACTGTGGAACCTAAGGGGTTAATCCTCTGCATTGTATGAAAATGATGTTCAATCCTGTTTTCTCTGATCCTCCCCTTATTCTACTGTCCCCAATCCATCTGCTGATAGAACAGAGCCTTGGGTGCGAGCTGCACATGCTCAGTTTGGTGTGTATTGCTAGAGAGTTTTTTTTTTCTTTCTTTCGGAGGGTGTATGTGATCAGCACAGGGCCAATCAGCGCTGTCCAGACAAAGGGTCACGGGTTCTGCAGCCTCATAGGACAGTCAAAGCAGAATGAAAACTGCTCCTACGAACTTTAACCAGTGCTCTGCTGGACACTGATAGAAGTCACAAGCCTGCTCTAACTACTGATGAGAAAAGGTATTTAGCAGTTTATATTTACTAAAATAATTGCATTTCCATGTTCTGTGTTCTGTGAGAGACCAGGTATAGTGAATGCAGGGTCCGGGGAGACCAGGTATAGTGAATGCAGGGTCCGGGGAGAACAGATATAGTGAATGCAGGGCCTGGGGAGACCAAATATAGTGAATGCAGGGTCCGGGAAAACCGGATATAGTGAATGCGGGTTCCAGGGAGACCGGATATAGTGAATGCAGGGTCCTGGGAGACCAGATATAGTGAATGCAGGGTCCGGGGAGACCAGATATAGTGAATGCAGGGTCCGGGGAGACTAGATATAGTGAATGCGGGTTCCAGGGAGACCGGATATAGTGAATGCAGGGTCCTGGCAGACCAGATATAGTGAATGCAGGGTCCTGGGAGACCAGATATAGTGAATGCAGGGTCCAGGGAGACCAGATATAGTGAATGTAGGGTCCGGGGAGACCAGATATAGTGAATGCAGGGTCCAGGGAGACCAGATATAGTGAATGTAGGGTCCGGGGAGACCAGATATAGTGAATGCGGGGTCCGGGGAGATCAGATATAGTGAATGCAGGGTCCGGGGAGACCAGATATAGTGAATGCATGGTCCGGGGAGACCGGATATAGTGAATGCAGGGTCCTGGGAGACCAGATATAGTGAATGCAGGGTCCAGGGAGACCAGATATAGTGAATGTAGGGTCCGGGGAGACCAGATATAATGAATGCAGGGTCCAGGGAGACCAGATATAGTGAATGTAGGGTCCGGGGAGACCAGATATAGTGAATGCGGGGTCCGGGGAGATCAGATATAGTGAATGCAGGGTCCGGGGAGACCAGATATAGTGAATGCATGGTCCGGGGAGAGCAGATATAGTGAATGTATGGTCCGGGGAGACCGGATATAGTGAATGCATGGTCCGGGGAGACCGGATATAGTGAATGCATGGTCCGGGGAGACCGGATATAGTGAATGCAGGGTCCTGGGTTTAGTAACACTTTACTGTCTATTCTAACCATCAACCAAAGCAATCTGAAAATTAAAAAAAGAGGAAGTATTTTTTTTTTATAAAATGTGTTCCTAATAACTCCCCTATTAATTAGTTTACCCTAATGCAGGCCATACATGGTTCGAATGCCGAATGATTTTTCATCCTAAAATCGAAACGTCGTACATTCTGTAATCCGATGGTGCCACCAATGATTATGAAAATTGGTTGTTTTTCACGAATTTTCCAGTATGCCCAATAAACGAAATGGGGAGGAACCACAAAAATCAGCCGATGCCATTGCCCCACTAACAGAGCGAAAATCGGCAGATTATTCTTAGGTCCGATTTTCGTACGACAATCGTTCGGAATTCAAACCATGTATGGCATGCATAAGAAGCCCTTATTAACACATTCTTCCCCTTTTTACCCTAACTACTATTTCAATGAATTTCTATTTTTATAACTTTTATAAATGTTCAAACTTTTTTTCCTTTTAATTGATTTTTTTTTAAGTGTGGCATTATAAAAAGAAAAATTTTTAAAAAATATATACATTATTTGTAAACAACATTGCAATACTTTGTATCAGATTTATTCAAATTGTATTGCAATTTTAAGCATAGGCAGAATTAATTATAAAATAAAATATATACCCTTTATCTAGAGTACCATTTTTACTAATACTATCAGTAAAAGAATTGTGTGTTCATTTTAGTTTTGTTACTTTTTTGTCTATGAAATGCCTGAAAAATAAAATAATTTTTTCGAGATAGTATAGTAAAAAATAAATAGTAAAACAGAATAAAACATAGAATATATTATGAAATAAAATGTATATTTTTTATCTACAGTGATAATATTTCTTTCACTAACACTTTCAGAAAAAGAAGTGTTTTTTGTTTTTTTTTTTTTTTTTTCTCATAGTTTTGTTACTTTTGTTTTGCTATGGAATGTTTAAATAAAAATATAAAAATACATTATAAAAATAAAAGGTATACTTTTAAGCTACAGTAACAATATTTTTTTTAACTAACATTATCAGTAAAGAATTTTTTGTAAGGCCTGTTTCATATTTGTCGCACTGCATTTTGGCCGCAGTTTGGATGTATGTATGGTTTATGTTCGCTTCACACGAGTTTTTAGTTGCAGCCCGTCAACTTCTATTAGGTTGCGCATTTCTGCATTTTCAAAAAGCACAGCAAAAGTCTTGCATGCCACATCTTGGGTGCACTTTCAGAAAACAAGACAAAAACACTCATCTTAGTAGTCAATGGGACAGTGGCTAAAAACGCATGTAAAATGGACTGAAACTGCGCGTATGGACAAAACGCAGTGCACTAATGTGAACCGGTCCTTCCTTTATTTTTGTCTATGAAATGCAATAAAAATAAAATAATTTCTCATCAATCAGCAAAAAAAAAAACAAGCAAACTATATTATATAAATAAACATAGACAGTATGTATATATATGATAAATAATAATATATATATATATATATATATATATATATATATTTATATACTGTTAAAAAAAATTAAAGGAACACTTTTTAATCAGAGTATAGCATCAAGTCAATGAAACTCCTGGGATATTGATCTGGCCAGGTAAGTAGCAGAGGGGGTTGTTAGTCAGTTTCAGCTGCTTTGGTGTTAATGAAATTAACAACAGGTGCACTACATGGGCAACATTGAAACAACCCCTAAAACAGGAATGGTTTTACAGGTGGAGGCCACTGACATTTTTTTCCCTACTCATTTTGTGACTGTTTTTCCACTAGTTTTGCACTTGGCTAGGGTCAGTGTTACTACTGGTAGCATGAGGTGATACCTGGACCCTACAGAGGTTACACAGGCAGTCCAACTCCTCCAGGATGGCACATCAATACGTACCATTGACAGAAGGTTTGCTGTGTCTCCCAGCATAGTCTCAAGAGCATGGAGGAGATTCCAGGAGACAGGCAGTTATTCTAGGAGAGCTGGACAGGGCCATAAAATGTCCTTAACCCATCAGCAGGACCGGTATTTGCTCCTTTGTGCAAGGAGGAACAGGATGAGCACTGTCAGAGCCCTACAAAATGATCTCCAGCAGGCCACTGGTGGGAATGTCTCTGACCAATCAGAAACAGACTTCATGAGGGTGGCCTGAGGGCCCTACATCCTCTAGTGGGCCCTGTGCTCACTGCCCGGCACCATAGAGCTGGATTGGCATTTGCCATTGAACACCAGAATTGGCAGGTCCACCACTGGCACCCTGTGCTTTTCACAGATGAGAGCAGGTTCACCCTGAGCACACGTGACAGACGTGAAAGGGTCTGGAGGAGCCGTGGAGAACGTTATGTTGCCTGTAACATCGTTCAGCATGACAGTTTTGGTGGTGGGTCAGTGATGGTCTGGGGAGGCATATCCATGGAGGGACACACAGACCTCTACAGGCTAGACAATGGTACCCTGACTGCCATTAGGTATTGGGATGAAATCCTTGGACCCATTGTCAGACCTTACACTGGTGCAGTGGATCCTGAGTTCCTCCTGCTGCACGACAATACCCGGCCTCATGTGGTGAGAGTATGCAGGCAGCTCCTGGAGGATGAAGGAATTGATACCATTGAATGGCCCCCATGCTCCCTGACCTAAATCCAATAGAACACCTCTGGGATATCATGTTTCGGTCCAGCTGACGCCACCAGGTTGCACCTCAGACTGTCCAGGAGCTCAGTGATGCCCTGGTCCAGATCTGGGAGGAAATCCCCCAGGACACCATCCATCATCTCATTAGGAGCCTCCCCCGACATTGTCAGGCATGCATACAAGCACATGGGGGCCATACAAACTACTGAGGACCATTCTGAGTTGCTGCAATGAAATTTCAACAAAATGGACTCGCCTGCTGCATCATTTTTTCACTTTGATTTTTGGGGTGTCTTTGAATTCAGTCCTCTGTAGGTCGATCATTTCCATCAAACGATGGGGCATCCTTACTTTCCTAACACATCACCCCGTCCATATCAGTATAGAGATTCAGCAGGAGATTTTTCCCCATTGAGATCTGATGTGTTTTCAAAGTGTTCCTTTCATTTTTTTTTTCGAGCAGTGTATATATACACACAGCAATTATTCTTTTGTTCTTTTAAGTAATGACAGCGTTATTTATGAATAAACAGGCCTGTAGCAGATAAAAATGTGTGTAAAAATGATTCTTCTCCATAGGGGGTGTACAGCTATGGGTGCAGAAGCGGTTAATTTTGCGATTTTCCTGCTACTGTCAGTGTAGTGGGCTGACGCGGCTGACTCATATAAACACTTCAGCTGTCACAACCTCTCAGCATTACCACAAATGAATCCTACTCCTACTTAGTGGCAGTGGCAACGCAAAGAACATAGTTCAAGCCTTTCATCGCCAAATGGGACCAACGATCAGTTTTCAAGGAAAAGCTGAAAAAAAAAGAAAACACTTAATATACCTAATGGAGCCCTACTGATGGGATTTGTCAAAGCAAAGTGCAATCGTACAGAAGGGAAAATAGCTACCTGTCATCCTGAAAAAGGTGAAGAAGTTTGCAGGTTATTGTACAGTTCAAGTTTCTGAACACCAGAGAGCAAGGTAAGCTCATCATAGAGGCTGTTGGACTATTTCAGTAGGCTATGGGACTACTATGTGAGGTTGTAGGGCTATTGTAGCAAGCCATGAAACTATTGTGGGAAGCTACACTATATTGCCAAAGTATTGGGCCTACTTCTACTGAATTCAGGTGTTCCAATCACCTCCAGGGCCACAGGTGTATACAATCAAGCCCCTAGGCATGCAGACTGCTTCTACAAACATTAGTGAAAGAATGGGTCGCTCTCAGGAGCTCAGTGACTCCAAGCGTGGTCCCGTGATAGGCTGCCACCTGTGCAATAAGTCCATCCGTGACATTTCCTGGCTACTAAATATTCCACGCTCAGCTGTTAGTGGGATTATAACAAAGTGGAAGCAACTGGTAACAGCAACTCAGCCACCAAGTGGTGGGCCACGTAAAATGACAGAGCGGGATCAGCGCATGCTGAAGCGCACAGTGCGCAGAAGTCACCAACTGTCTGTCAATAATGAAAGACCTCCAAACTTCATGTGGCCTTCAGATTAGCACAACAACAGTGCATAGAGAACTTCATGGAATGGGTTTCCATGGCCGAGAAGCTACATCCAAGCCTTACATCACCAAGTGCAGTGCAAAGCGTTTGATGCTGTGGTGTAAAGCACGCCACCACTGGACTCTAGAGCAGTGAGGACATGTTCTCTGGAGTGATCATTCCTGCTTCTCTGACTGGCAATCCAATGGACATGTCTGGGTTTGGTGGTTGCCAAGAGAACGGTACTTGCCTGACTGCTTTGTGCCAAGTGTAAAGTTTGGTGGAGGGGGATTATGGTGTGGGGTTGTTTTTCAGGGGTTGGGCTTGGCCCCTTAGTTCCAGTGAAGGGAACTCTTAAGGCGTCAGCATACCAGAACATTTTGAACAATTTCATGCTCCCAACTTTGTGGGAAGAGTTTGTGAATGGCCCCACACCAGTGCACAAAGCAAGGTCCCTAAAGACATGGAGGAGCGAGTTTGGGGTGGAGGAACCTGACTGGCCTGCACAGAGTCCTGGCCTCAACCCAATAGAACACCTTTGGGATGAATTAGAGCAGAGACTGCGAGCCAGGCCTCCTCCCCCGACATCATTGCCTGACCTCACAAATGTTATTCTGGAAGAATGGTCAAACCTTCCCATAGACACCCTCCTAAACCTTGTGGACGGCCTTCCCAGAAGAGTTGAAGCTGTTATAGCTGCGAAGGGTGGGGCCAACTCAATATTGAAGCCTACGAACTAAGACAGGGATGCCATTAAAGGTCATGTGTGTGGAAAGGCAGGCGGCCAATACTTTTGGAAATATAGTGTATATTGCTATTGTGAGAGGCCATATATTATTATTATTATTATACAGTATTTATATAGTGCCAAAGGGTTTGCTCAGCGCAGTACAATAGCGAGTGGGACAAAACATGAGACAATACAGTAACAATACAAAACACGAGGGGTTCGAGGGCCCTGCTCTTTCGAGCTTACAATCTAGGAGAGAGGGGATAGTGGTACAGGAGGAAGTGGCTGTGGGGGATGGGGTGGTGGGAGGAGTGGAGGAGATCGGTTGTTAGGTGAGGGTGGGGTAGGCTTCCCTGAAGAGATGGGATTTCAGGGTGCGCCTGAAGGTGAGGAGGGTAGGTGACAGTCTGATGGTTTGGGGTAGGGAGTTCCAGAGGATGGGGGAAGTCCTGGAGAAGTCCTGCAGTCGGGCGTGGGAGGAGGAGACCAGGGAGCTAGAGAGTAGGAGGTCTTGTGAGGAGCGAAGGGCACGGGTAGAGTGGTATTTGGGTATCAGATTAGTTAGGTAGTAAAAAGAATGAGTCGTGTCATATTGGTCCACAGCCCCGATTCATCATATGCCCAGGTTCTCTGCTGCCATGGCCAGGCATAGATATGAGAATATAAAATGATTTATGCATTTCAATGACAATACATTCGTCGTCCTCAGGGTGACCCTGAATATGATAGGTAGCTATTGTGGGAGGTTATGGGACTTTTGCGGTAGGCCAGTGGTGGGCAACTGTGGCCCCCCAGCTGTCATGGAACTACATGTCCCATGAGGCATTGAAAGGCTGACAGTTGCATCATGACTCGCAGAGGCTTGATGGGACTTGTAGTTCCACAACAGCTGAAGGGCCACAGTTTGCCCACCCCTGCGGTAGACCATGGAACTATAGCAATAAGCTATATGACTATTCTGTGAGGCCATGGAACTATTGTGAGATGCTGTAGAACTATTGTGGAAGACAATGAAAATATTGTGGTATTGGGCAATTGTTTGAGGTCATAGGCCTATTGCTTGAGGCTGTTAGACTATTGTGTGAGGCTATAGGACTATTGCAGCAAACCATGGAAATATTGTGGAAAGCAATGCAAACATCATGGCAGGCCATAGGACTATTGTGGGAGGCTTGGAAACTATTGTGTGAGGTCTTAGGGCTATTGTGGGAGATTATGGGACTATTCCAGAAGGTCATAGAACTATTATAGGAGGCCATTAAACTACTGTGGGAAGCTATATGCCTATTGCATAAGGCCATGTGACTATTGTGGGTGGGTGTAGAGCTACTGTGGGAGGCAATGAGTATTTTGTGGAAGGTGGCTATTGTGGGAGGCCATAGGACTATTGTATAGGGCCATAGGACTATTTAGCAGGCCATGAAACTATTGTGGAAGGCCAAGGGGCTACTGTGGTTATTGTCTCACAGGAAAGTGTTAACAGTGGGCTGTTTAAAAATAAAAAAACAGTACACAAAACCCCAAAATGCTACCTGTCCAGGACAAGGAGAAAATTAAACGAACGTCCATCAACACATGTCCATAATCAGCTGTGGATCCATCCCTGCAGGCTGCTCCTGTAGCCCCAGGTTGGTCATGACTAGTACACAGAAAACAAAAGTGAAGAAGGGCGTGGGATCTGATTGGAAAGCTTTATATTTTTTATTGGATAAAACACAATAGCAGACTCACATTACAGCAGCCAGATATCAGTAAGGAACAGTGCAAGATCAAGGCATCAGAGTATGGGTAGTGGAAGCGGAGCACATGACTCGCCAGTGTTGGCTGGAACCCATTGTGTGTGGGGATACGGTGTGGCATTCGCTTCTGCTGTGTGATCCTGCTGGCTGGAACATACATTGGGTGAGTGGATAGCATTGCGTGTTGAGGGTATATCTCTTTGTGAAGCCAACAGTTTCAAGGGTATATTTCTTTGTCAAGCCAGCAGTCGTCTTTTTCTCAGCCGTTTCTTGGCTGTAAAGTGAAGATGATCTAGTAGCTGTATAGCCGTAGATGAACAGGCATGTCCACCACAGATACTGGCTTCTTGTGGACCCTGCATGGGATTATTGATGGATGGTCTTTCAGCTTGTATCTCTGTTACCCTTAATTTTGAATATTCTTGCCTCTACTGACTTTCATCCGACCTACCAATTTATGTCTATTGCCTCCCTATATTACAGACCTCGGCCTGGACTCTTGACCAAGATTTTGCCTAAAAAATTCTGTATATTGCTTTCTGCATGTGGCCAACTTCTGGCCTTGATCCTGCTCGTGATTTGATTCCTTCCTGCCCCTTTATTACCAAACTCTGTTTGTGACCTGGCTCTGCTCTCTACTGGCCTTGGTGAAGGCCTTTATCTCTGTGCTTCTGCTTACCTGACACCAGCGCTCCCAACTTCAAGTCCAGGGTTCCAGATTCCCAGCATCTGCACCTTTCCATTGCTCTAAAAGTCCCTGTCTCATCCTTCCGGGGTGCTCAGATGGGAACAGGGGTGGACAGACAACTCATGGGGCCCCCGGGCAGTAGGGGATCATGGGACCAAAAAAGAGATTTGTGAAAAGAGATTCACAAGAAAGCGGCTACATTATGGACAGAATGTGATACTCCAAAAATCATGCTTTATTACACATTAATGATTGACAATTGGGCAATCGCCCTGGTTTACCATCACCGGGATCAGGGGTGGACTGACAACTCATGGGGCCCCCGGGCAATAGGGGATCATGGGACCCCTGTGTCCTTGCCCAAACTCAAAAAAGCCTATGAAAAAGGTACCAGGGGCATCTCATGGGGCTCCCTACTGACCCTGGGCCCTTGGGCAGTGCCCGAGTTTCCAAATGGTCAGTCCGCCCCTGGATGGGAATTATGCAAGAGGCCACCATCATCATCTCAAGCTCCTCATAAAGGTACATGTCAAATTGATAAACTTTGGAAGGATCCTGAGGGCCAATAAATAAGATCACTCCAGTTCCCTGGCAAAACACGATTTGTTGCACAGTACCAGCCTTGAGGAAGGGGGACTCCTGAATGCATTGGATATTTATGATACAAGAGTCTGAGGCCACCTAAGGATGTTTTTAAGGAGCACTGCAGAAATAAATGTCCAACACTTCGCTGCTCATGAACATACGGTGGTAGACAACTGGTTAAAGGACGACCAAATTCACCAAGGTTTGTTATCCCTACGAGGTTTGGGAAATGCTGTGTTGTGCGACTCGGTGCTAAGAAACAAATTTTCCTCGAAGCTAAAAACTTTGCATAACATCCCCTAAATGTTTCATTCTGACTATTCCTCCCAGAGGACTCTTTCTCATGGAAGTGTGTGAAAACATTTCTGTTCATTGCTGGTTTTATCAGAAAGACCTTGTGCTTTCGCTTCGGCTGCCGGTCCCCCGAGTGCTCCCGATGTGTCTCGTTTGTTAGACGTGCGACAGGGCTGGTCGCTTTTTAAATGAACGCTCTCCAAGATAACTATGCAGTACGGTATTAATTATTTTTAATATGTTTTACTAATTAGCTTCAGAATAGCCAAACTCTATTCTGGCTCTGCATGCCAATGAAAGCAATTAAATTTTAATGTTGGTGTACATTATTATATATTAAGTGGAGCTTTTTATTGGGACCCATTATGCTGCTAACTTCATAGGAAACTAGTTGGTTTTAGGAGTTGTTTTTTGTTTTTTTTTGTAAATGCGTCTTGTTTGATGTAAAGAATCAGTTTTCAATGAAAGGTAGTTGTAAACTTTAGAGAAGAAATATGAACAAAGCATATCCCTCCATAGTGTGTATAGAGCACTAAGTTTCATTTCTATCTACTGATTCGTTCCCCTTCTACCTGCATTAGTCACTTCTGACAGGTGTTCCTGACACCTAGAGATAAAAAGGTGACAGAGGAGCAGGGGCGGACTGACAACTCATGGGGCCCCCGGGCAATAGGGGATCATGGGGCCCCTGTGTCCTTGCCCAAACTCAAAAAAGCCTATGAAAAAGGTACCAGGGGCATCTCATGGGGCTCCCTTCTGACCCTGGGCCCTCGGGCAGTGCCCGAGTTTCCAAATGGTCAGTCCGCCCCTGCACAGGAGGGAGCTCCAGCACTCAGCCTGTGATTGACAGCCTCAGCTCTGTTCCTGTGTGCTCTGTGAAGGGGGTGTGTCCCTTCCCTCCGATCAGCTCTCAGAACTCTTCTCAGTGAGCTCTGCAGATTATAATTTCAATTCTCCATGCCTGCTTTTTGAAAGTTTAGACAAACTGTATAAATTTTGAACTTTCAAATGGATGTAGAGGAGAGGGCGTAGATAAACAGGTACAACTTATGTAGGGGGATTTGTTTCACCTCTGTGTATCACCTGAGGCCAGTCACCTTATTGGGTATACGTAATGGTCTACAGCCACTTTAAAGTGGTTCTAAAGGCAAAAGGTTTTTTACCTTCATGCATCCTATGCATGAAGGTAAAAAACCTTCTGTGTCCAGCCCCCATAATACTCACTTAAGCCCCCTCTGGATCCAGCGATGTGCACTGGAGTCTTGGTTATCCCAGGACTCCCTCTTCTCATTGGCTGAGACAGAAGCGGGTGCCATTGGCTCCAACTGCTTTCAGTCACAGCCAGTGAGCCAATGAAAAGAGAGATGGGGGGTGGGCGAGCCACGGCTCTGTGTGTGAATGGACACATGGAGCAGCGGGTGTTCCCATAGCAAGCTGCTTGCTGTAGGGGCACCTGACAGGAGGGAGGAGTGAGTAGAGCCCGCGGGGGACCTGAGAAAAAGAGGATCCAGGCTGCTCTGTGCAAAACCACTGCACACAGCAGGTAAGTATAATCCTGATGAAGTCACGTGATATTGTGACGCAACATGTTGGTACGCAACTTCCTTTGACTCGGGGACGCAATTCTGGGCGTGGTGGCCATCTTGGTACACCCAACAAACCCATGCAGTGCACCCATATGCATGAGGTTTAAGAGTCTGTTAACTGGGGACCAGGGGCAGACTGACAACTCATGGGGCCCCTGGGCAATAGGGGATCATGGGGCCCCTGTGTCCTTGCCCAAACTCAAAAAAGCCTATGAAAAAGGTACCAGGGGCATCTCATGGGACCCCCTACTGACCCCAGGCCCTCGGGCAGTGCCCGAGTTTCCAAATGGTCAGTCCTTCCCTGCTGGGGACTAAATGTGAGTGTAAATTCTGTTTCTTATGACATTTTATTGATTAAAAAAACATTACTGAACCATGGAAGATTCTTTTTTTGTTTCACCAATATGATCCTGAGTGGGGGTGAGCTATATTGCGGTACCTGTGCCAGGAGGGACCTGAGTGCTGGTACACAAAGGAGCCTGTGTGGCGTTTATTTCCAGTGACCAGTTTACATCTATTAGGATTGGGAGGTGATCCTAAAAACGTGCTGGCCCTTGGTGGTCAAGTTTTGGAGGTGAGGGGCCATTTCGGCCATTTCTGAGGAGTTTTTTCACAGTGAAGATCACTGTTTTTCACGGCATCACTTGCATGAATTATGTGAAGATCACGACCTTACTTATATATATATATATTTTTTTATGTTTTTTTGGACATTATTTTTGTGTATGCTTTTTGTGATGTATATTATGCTTTAAAGGAATTTTTTTGTGTCACTAATCACTGTAATTATCTGTCCCTAATAAGGGATTCACTTGTTACACCATTTGTTTAGTCCCAGTATTGGGACAGGAGGGAGATTATTATATATTTCCTAGATTGTAAACTCGAAAGAGCAGGGCCCTCGATCCCCTCATGTTTTGCATTGTATTGGTATTGTTCTGTCACATGTTCTGTCCCCCTTTGTAATGTACAGCGCTGAGCGAACTATTGGCGCTTTATAAATACTGTATAATAATAATATTATTTCCAAGTCACTTGTTATGTATTATACAGAATTTCCTGTTTTTCACTATTTTTTTACACGCTTGTTCACAATTGGATGCAGATTGTATCTGAGCACTGTGTGTGGATTATACATATTGTTCTATAGAATTTGTGTTATTTAGTTCATTGTGGAGCATTTCACCGCTTTTTATTGTATTGATTTTTTCGCACCTATTGGGTCAGGTTGGGTGAGAGCAGTTTTATTTAGGGGTTCCATTTAAGCGCAAGAGGTATATTTAAAGCGCTGAGCAAACTGTCGGCGTTATATACGTCCTGTGTAATAATAATAATATATATTTTATGTATAACATGTTTGTTATGTAACCTCCCGGTGGTATTCCCGAGTGTAGCTCGGGGTAAAGTTTCAGTACCAACAGCGGTAACCCCGAGCTACACTGGGGCTTAACATGCGGCGCTGCTCCGCGATCCCTCGATCACTTACCTTGTCCTGCGCTCCCGCGATGTCCCCCCTGCAGTGTCCCCTGTAATGTCCTCCGGCCGATGCCGGCATCTGTCTTCTGTGTTCCGGTCCCTGTGACGTCGGGACGTACGGGGGGACGGAACGGCGGGAAATTTGAAAATTACAAAAAGTGACATTCACTAAATTCACTAAAATCACATAGTAAAACATTCCTGTATCAAACCATTTCACATACATTTTGTCCCGAGTGCGTTGTCTGGCGCCCTGCCTGCATTTTTACTGTTCTTTCTGCCTGGAAACTGAGAAACGTCCATGGCGTCCAAAAAGCGTCCCTTTAGGTCAAAAGCGGTTTTAGACCGGCTAGAGAACAGCGATAGTAAATCAGAACCACTTGCAGAATTGAGTGATAATAATTCGTGGGGGAAATTCCTCATCAAAATGTATGTGAATTGGTTTGATACAGCAATGTTTTGCTATGAAATAATCGTTTTAAAAAAAGTCATTTTTTTTAAATTTTCAAATTTGCCGCCGGTTCCGGCGCCCGTACGTCCCGACGTCACAGGGACCGGAACACAGAAGCCAGATACCGGCATCGGCCGGAGGAGATGGCCGGGGACGCTGCAGGGGACACATCGCGGGAGCGAAGGACAAGGTAAGTGCTGCAGGGAATCCCTATGCAACGCTGCATGGTAAGCCCGAGTGTAGCTCGGGGTTACCGCTTTTGGTACTGAAACTTTACCCCGAGCTACACTCGGGAATACCGCCAGGGGGGTTAAAGCTGCATCAAGTCGCACTGCAAAGTCGCAATGAAAATCGCACAATTTTGAAGTCGCACAAGTGTGAATGGAGCCTTAAAGAATATCAGAACCACAAAGACAATGTTGCTTTTAGTAACCAAAATCAATACATTTTCAAATATGAACACTGATTGGACAATTGTGGCACTGGCCCCACCCCCTTTATTCTTCCAGCTTCCATAAATCCAGCCTTGGGTTGAGCGGCGGATCCCCGCCATGATTTGCACAGCTTACTACCCACATGAATAGGAAAAGAAAAAAATAAATAGAATCAGACAGAAGCTTCCTAGATCTTCCAAGGACACATGATGCTGCGATAATTGATGAAGACATTATGTACATGGATCGGAGCCAGCACAACAATTAGCCATGATAAATACTTTTGGAGAATCCGGGTTGTGGGATGTGCAGCGCAAGGCATTCCAGAAGCATTTCGAGCGAATTTGTCACATGTGAAAGGAGATCGTAGAGCAGATTGCAACAATGTTCAAATTATGTTTACTTTTTAATGCACATTGCCGACTAATAAGCAGTGGAAAATGATTGTTTATTTGGTGTCTACGGTGTCTCTGAGTCTACTGCAAAGTTCTTCATGCGACTTTGGAAAATCCAGAGAGGGGCATATTTATAAAGCTGTCAATATGGCTTTTTTCCAACATTCACGGATTACTGTCATTTAAAACACAAGCACCTGGAAGATTCACCTGTAGATTATTTATTTAGTCTGGGTTCACACCTATGGAATTTCCACTGCGTTTTGCAGAAACGTACAGCAGTCCATTTAACATGATCATCTATGGGACAAATTCACATTCTTTTTTAAACGCAAAACGTTGCGGTTTTCTTTTTTTTACTTCAATGGAGACGCTGCAGAAAAGAATGTAGTGCAATTGTGATGCGTTTTTCATTTTATTCTGCCCAGCAAGTTGAACCCCCCCCCCCCCCCGCAAAATGCATCAAAAATGCATGTGATGCTTTGCGATTTGCAGAAACGCACAGCAGCCTGTTGAACATGATATCCTATCACATCTTCGTGTTTTCACCTGGTCGTCTCCCATAGACTTCTATGGGAAAACGCCTCCCAGAGACTTCTATGGGAAAACGCCTCCCAGAGACTTCTATGGGAAAACGCCTCCTATAGACTTTTATGGGAAAATGCCTCCTATAGACTTCTAAAGGAAAAAACACCTCCCATAGACTTCTATGGGAAAATGCCTCCCATAGACTTCTATTGGAAAAAACGCCTCCCATAGACTTCTATGGGAAAACGCCTCCCATAGACTTCTATGGGAAAACACCTCCTATAGACTTCTATGGGAAGTCCCCTCCCATAGACTTCTATGGGAACAAACGCCCCCCATAGACTTCTATGGGAAAACGCCTCCCATAGACTTCTATGGGAAACCGCCTCCCATAGACTTCTATGGGAAAACCCATTCCATGAAGCTCTCTACACACGGTTGTTGTGCTAACTGAAGACCACATGAAGTTTGGAGGTCTTTGCAGACAGTTGGCGACTTCTGCGCACTGTGCGCTTCAGCATTCGCTGACCCCGCAGTTTCTAACTTCAGCTTGTTCAGTTAAGCTTTGGTAATAAATCCTGGAAGCTGATTGGTTACTATGCAGAGCTGCGCCAGACTTTGCCCGCTAAAGTTTTAGTAAATCAACCCCGATGCGTAAATTGCTGGCTCCGTATAAATACCGGTAAAAAAAAGAAATGTCACATGACATATTTTTAGTGATGAATAAAATCTCTTTCACGCGTTTCACAGCTCAGAATGCGCCCGTCCGGAACGCTCGCCCGCTCGCAACGCTCGGCGTCTGTTAGGATGGCAAGGACACTTGTTTAAATTGTTTTATGCCAAAGCATTAATTAAGTATAAACTAATCAGTTCATTTGCCAGCACTGGAGACAGATTTCCTCCGTACGGCAATCCTTCTGGGACTCCGCTTCATTATTCCGCAACAACATTGATGTGCGCGAGGCATATATTTATCTTAATGCACATTAGTCCAGCGGTGCAGCGCTGTCTGTAAGATCACCATATTAATTAGGGGGCACGCCAGCCAAAGGACCCGTTAAACTACAGATGGTTTTAGAGAAAGCGTTTTCTGCGACAATGTAGCAAGCACACCTTTCATAACCGGCCATTAGAGATGTGCGCAGATTAAACCGGACGTAAACCTTTAGGCTAGCTTCACATATGCATGTGGGGTTGATTGGTTTCTGGCACATTTTGCATTATTTTTTAATGTGCGTTTTTCATGCGTTTTGCATTTTTGGGATGTGCTAGGGCAGAGGTGTGTGTTGTCACGCAGGAAAATGCACCAAAATTGCATGTACGTGTGATTTTCATGCGTTTTTGATGCAATTCCATTGAAGTCTATGGAGCCAAAAGCGCACCGCACTGCATGTAAAAAAGTCCTTTCACGTTTCCAAAACATGCACGGGTGCAAACTGGATGGATGTGAACGTGACCCATAGGAAATAATGTTAACTGGACTGGATTTCTGCAAATCTGCAAACGCATTGCACAACGCATTGGTGTGAACCTAAGCTTCATGGAGAAATTGGCCAGGAGGGCAGATCTTTAGATAGAACAGAATTTATAAGTCAGAAAATTCTTTGACTCACCAGCTAGCAATTTTTTAAAAATTTGTACAATAATTGCAGCTCATGCACAGTACAGTATATGAGAGAATGAAGGGAGCCGCCAACTGGAAACATCCATGATAAATCCTTGATCAGTAAGGCTTTATGGCGGTATGAGTTAGGGCTGCTGGTTTGTAGGTGGTCCCAGTATGATAGCCACCCTCTTCCAGGGGCGGACTGTCAACTCCTGGGGCCCCCGGGCAATAGGGGATCATGGGGCTCCCCGGGCAATAGGGGATCATGGAGCCCCTGTGTCCTTGCTCAAGCTCAAAAAAGCCTATGAAAAAGGTACCAGGGGCATCTCATGGGGCCCCCTACTGACCCCGGGCCCTCGGGCAGTGCCCGAGTTTCCAAATGGTCAGTCCGCCCCTGCCCTCTTCTGTCCTAGGAGCAGTAAGGGACATCTGCCCAGATCAGGACGTCAAGCAATGTTGCAGAAGCTCGGATGGACTTTGAGAAAGTACTTATCTGGGTAGGTGGCAGAACCCCAAATTTTACTGCCATAGAGAAGGATGGGGTGATGACTCTATCAGAGACTTTCAGCCAGACATTAACCTTTGGTTTTAGGCTCTATAGTTGTCTCCTGACTGCATTCCTTGTATTTGTAGGGCCTCTCTCTCCCCCCTTCCTACCTCACCCCCCTTCTCTCTCTCTCTCTCTCCTCCCCTCCCCCCACTCCCTCACCCCCCTCTATCTCTCTCTTCCTCTTTCTTTCTCATCCCCACTCCTCTCCCTTTATCTCTCCCTCCCTCTCTCCATCTCCCCCTCCACCTCTCCCACCTTCTCTCCTCTCTACCTTTGCTTTCTCCTCCTCTCTCTCCTCTCCCTATTCATGTCTCTACCTCCCCCCCACCTCCCTCCCTCTCTCTCTCCCCTCTTCTTCCCTCTCTCCCTCCTGTCTCTTTCTCCTCTCCCTCCCTCCTCCTGCACTCTCTCCCTCTCCTTTTCTCTCTCTCCCCTCTCATTCCCCCTTTCCCTTTCTCTCCCTCTCTGTTTCTCCCTCACCTCCCTCTCTTCACCCCCCTCTCATCTTCCTCCTTCTCTCTCCCTCCTCCACTCTCTCACTTTCTCCTCTCCTTCTCCCTTTCTCTTCCTCTCCCCCCCCCATCTAGCTCTCCCTCCCTCCCTTCTCTCCAATCCCTCCCTCTCTCGCCCCCCTCTCTTTCTCCTCTCGCTTTCTCTCCCTCTCTTTCTCTCTCTCTCCCCTCTCTCTCTCCTCTCCCTCACTCCCTCTCTCCCCCCCTCTCTCTTTCCTCTCCCTCCCTCTCTCCCCTCCACCCCCCTCTATGTTCCTCCTCCCCTCTCACCCCCTTCCCCCTCTCCTCTCCCTCCATCTCTCCCCCTCTCTTTTTCTCGTCTCACTCTCTCTCCTTTTGTTTCTATCCCCCCCTCTCATCTGCCTCACTCTCTCCTCTCCCGCTCTCCCTCTTTCTCCTCTCTCTTTTTTCTCCCCCCCCCCCTGCTATCTCACTCTCCTCCCTCCCCCTCTCTTAGTCTCTCCCTCTCTGTTTATCTCTCTCCCATCTCTCTCATTCCTCTCCCTCCCTCTCTCTACCCCCTTCCACCTCTATTTCCCCCCTCCACACTCTCTCTCCCCTCTCCCTCTTTCTTCCCCTCCCCGCTCTCTCTCTCCTCCCTCCCCCCTCTCTTGGTCTCTCCCTCTCTGTTTCTCTCTCTCCCATCTTTCTCTCTCTCCCCCTCTCTCTCCTCTCTTCTCTCCCCCCCTCTCCTCCTCCCAATATCTCTCTCTCCTCCCCTTCCCCTCCCCCTCTCTCTCCTCTCCCTCCCTCTCTCTCCCCCTTCCTCTCCCCCCCCTCTCTCCTCTCCCTCTTTCTCCCTCTGTTTCTCTTTCCCCCCTCCCCCTCTCTCTTTCTCCTCTCTCCCCCCCCCTCTATCTCTTTCTTCTCCCTCCCCACTCTCTCGGTCTCTCCCTCTGTTTCTCACTCTCCCATCTCTCTCATTCATCTCCCTCCCTCTCTCTACCCCCTTCCAACTCTTTCTCCCACCTCCACACTATCTCTCCCCTCTCCCTCTCTCTTCCCCTCCCTGCTCTCTCTCTCTCCTCCCCCCTCTCTTGGTCTCTCCATCTCTGTTTCTGTGTTTCTGTCTCCCCCATCTCTCTCTCTCTCTCTCTCCTCTCTCCCCTCTCCTTTCCCTCCCCCCTCTCCTCCCTTCCCCTTCTCTCCCCCCCTCCCCCTCTCTCTCCCCCTTCCCCCCTTCTCTCCCCCCTCCCTCTCTTCCCCTATCCCCCTCTCTCTCTGTTTCCCCATCTCCCCTTCTCTATCCCCTCCCTCTTCTCTCTCTCCCCCCTCTCTTTCTTCCCCCCCTTCCCTCTCTCTCTCTTTCTCTCCCTCCCCCTCTCTCTCACCCCCCCCCTCTCTCCCTCTCACTCCCCCCTACTATCTTACAAGCTATACATAAAAATAACTTTTTCTCCATGATGATTGCACATTGATATTTTATGCTGATCCCATCCATATGTACATCAAAAATAGAGACGACGCTCTCACTTGCTTTCAACTCATTCTTGACTTTTCACCGTACAATGAAACTCTGAGGATTTCATGGTGACACATCGCAGGTCCTTATCCTTGTCACTCTTCCAATAGAAGCAAAAACTGATGAAGGTCAGGCTGCATTTTTCACTGCGATGTGGCGAGGAGAAAATAAAAAAAACACACACAAAGCAGAATCCAGCTGAGCTGTACATTCTCTGGATACTGAAGCATTACTCATCTTTCCTATAGGAAAATGTCATTTCTAACAAGAATGAGCCAAATACTTTATTTGTTCGGCCAGTGTCAGATGTAGGACATAGTGGCATCGATTTACTAAAGCCAAATGGACTGTAGTTGCACCAGAGTTTAGTAAATCATGACTTCCATCATCCAATCAGGTGCAAGTAAAAATGGGTCCACCAGCTCTGAGGAAAAGGGACTCGTCCCCGAAACGCGTCAACAAGCCGACCATACTGACAGTCAGACACCCCGCCACTGTTATGGCCATCTCTACTGTTTTACTACATATTTGTGAGTATGTTTTCATCCTCTTTACTTTTAATAAACCTTGGATAATACACTAAGGGTTTGCGCTTCCTGTTTGCTCTTGACATTTCCTCTGCAGTACTTTTTTTTCTGCAACTAGATGTCCCCAGTCTAATGTCCAGCATCATTCAACCCAGTTCCCCTGAGCCCAGGTCATCCTGGACCCACCCCAACCTGTGATTGGACAGTGAAATGGAAAGCAGCACAGTGATGAGCTCATCTCTTACATAGTTACATAGTTAGTCTAGCTGAAAAAAGACAAAAGTCCATTCAGTTCTACCATTAGAAAAAAAAAAGTTATAATCCTACACCCACAGTTGATCCAGAGGAAGGCAAAAAAACCCAGCAAAGTACAATCCAATTTGCTCCGGCAGCGAAAAAAATCCCTTCCTGATCCCCTGAGAGGCAATCGGATATTCCCTGGATCAACTTTACCTATAAATGTTATATCCAGTTATATTCTGTGTATCCAAGAAAGACTCCAGGACTTTTGTAAACCAATCCACTGAGCTGGCCAGAACCAACTCTTGAGGGAGTCTATTCCACATTTTCACAGCTCTTACTGTGAAGAAACCTTTCCGTGTTTGGAGATTAAATTTCTTTTCCTCCAGACGTAAAGAGTGCCCCCTTGTCCTCTGTGATGACCTCAGGGGGAATAGATCTACACCGAGTTCACTATATGAACCACTGATGTATTTATACATGTTGATCATATCCCCCCTTATGTATTATACATGGAGATCATATCCCCCCTTATGTATTATACATGGAGATCATATCCCCCCCTTATGTATTATACATGGAGATCATATCCCCCCCTTATGTATTATACATGGAGATCATATCCCCCCTAATGTATTATACATGGTGATCATATCCCCCTTATGTATTATACATGGAGATCATATCCCCCTTATGTATTATACATGGTGATCATATCCCCCCTTATGTATTATACGTGGTGATCATTTCCCCCTTATGTATTATACATGGAGATCATATCCCCCGCCCCTTATGTATTATACATGGAGATCATATCCCCCTTATGTATTATACATGGAGATCATATCCCCCCTTATGTATTATACATGGAGATCATATCCTCCCTTATGTATTATACATGGAGATCATATCCCCCATTATGTATTATACATGGAGATCATATCCCCCCCTTATGTATTATACATGGAGATCATATCCCCCCCTTATGTATTATACATGGTGATCATATCCCCCTTATGTATTATACATGGAGATCATATCCCCCTTATGTATTATACATGGTGATCATATCCCCCCTTATGTATTATACATGGTGATCATATCCCCCTTATGTATTATACATGGAGATCATATCCCCCTTATGTATTATACATGGTGATCATATCCCCCCTTATGTATTATACATGGAGATCATATCCCCCCTTATGTATTATACATGGAGATCATATCCCCCCTTATGTATTATACATGGAGATCATATCCCCCCTTATGTATTATACATGGAGATCATATCCCCCCCCCCTTATGTATTATACATGGAGATCATATCCCCCTTATGTATTATACATGGTGATCATATCCCCCCTTATGTATTATACATGGAGATCATATCCCCCCTTATGTATTATACATGGAGATCATATCCCCCCCTTATGTATTATACATGGAGATCATATCCCCCCTTATGTATTATACATGGAGATCATATCCCCCCTTATGTATTATACATGGAGATCATATCCCCCCCTTATGTATTATACATGGTGATCATATCCTCCCTTATGTATTATACCTGGAGATCATATCCCCCTTATGTATTATACATGGAGATCATATCCCCCCTTATGTATTATACATGGAGATCATATCCCCCCTTATGTATTATACATGGAGATCATATCCCCCTTATGTATTATACATGGAGATCATATCCCCCTTATGTATTATACATGGAGATCATATCCCCCTTATGTATTATACATGGAGATCAAATCCCCCCTTATGTATTATACATGGTGATCATATCCCCCCTTATGTATTATACGTGGTGATCATTTCCCCCTTATGTATTATACATGGAGATCATATCCCCCGCCCCTTATGTATTATACATGGAGATCATATCCCTCCTTATGTATTATACATGGAGATCATATCCCCCCCTTATGTATTATACATGGTGATCATATCCCCCCTTATGTATTATACATGGTGATCATATCCCCCCTTATGTATTATACATGGAGATCTTATCCCCCCCTTATGTATTATACATGGTGATCATATCCTCCCTTATGTATTATACATGGAGATCATATCCCCCTTATGTATTATACATGGAGATCAAATCCCCCCTTATGTATTATACATGGTGATCATATCCCCCCTTATGTATTATACGTGGTGATCATTTCCCCCTTATGTATTATACATGGAGATCATATCCCCCCCCTTATGTATTATACATGGAGATCATATCCCTCCTTATGTATTATACATGGAGATCATATCTCCCCTTATGTATTATACATGGAGATCATATCCCCCCTTATGCATTATACATGGTGATCATACCCCCCCTTATGTATTATACATGGAGATCATATCCCCCTTATGTATTATACATGGAGATCATATCCCCCTTATGTATTATACATGGAGATCATATCCCCCCCTTATGTATTATACATGGATATCATATCCCCCCCTTATGTATTATACATGGAGATCATATCCCCCCCTTATGTATTATACATGGAGATCATATCCCCCCTTATGTATTATACATGGAGATCATATCCTTCCTTATGTATTATACATGGAGATCATATCCTTCCTTATGTAATATATATGGAGATCATATCCTTCCTTATGTATTATATATGGAGATCATATCCCCCCTTATGTATTATACATGGAGATCATATCCCCCTTATGTATTATACATGGAGATCATATCCCCCTTATGTATTATACATGGATATCATATCCCCCCTTATGTATTATACATGGAGATCATATCCCTCCTTATGTATTATACATGGAGATCATATCCCCCCTTATGTATTATACATGGTGATCATATCCCCCCTTATGTATTATACATGGAGATCATATCCCCCCCTTATGTATTATACATGGAGATCATATCCCCCCTTATGTATTATACATGGAGATCATATCCCCCTTATGTATTATACATTGTGATCATATCCCTCTTATGTATTATACATGGAGATCATATCCCCCCCCTTATGTATTACACATGGAGATCATATCCCCCCTTATGTATTATACATGGTGATCATATCCCCCTTATGTATTATACATGGAGATCATATCCCCCCTTACGAATTATACATGGAGATCATACCCCCCCTTACGTATTATACATGGAGATCATATCCCCCCTTACGTATTATACATGGAGATCATATCCCCCCTTATGTATTATACATGGAGATCATATCCCTCCTTATGTATTATACATGGAGATCATATCTCCCCTTATGTATTATACATGGAGATCATATCCCCCCTTATGCATTATACATGGTGATCATATCCCCCCTTATGTATTATACATGGAGATCATATCCCCCTTATGTATTATACATGGAGATCATATCCCCCCTTATGTATTATACATGGAGATCATATCCCCCTTATGTATTATACATGGAGATTATATCCCCCCTTATGTATTATACATGGAGATTATATCCCCCCCTTATGTATTATACATGGAGATTATATCCCCCCTTATGTATTATACATGGAGATTATATCCCCCTTATGTATTATACATGGAGATCATATCCCCCTTATGTATTATACATGGAGATCATATCCCCCCTTATGTATTATACATGGAGATCATATCCGCCCTTATGTATTATACATGGAGATCATATTCCCCCTTATGTATTATACATGGAGATCATATCCCCCCTTATGTATTATACATGGAGATCATATCCCCCCTTATGTATTATACATGGAGATCATATCCCCCCCTTATGTATTATACATGGAGATCATATCCCCCCCTTATGTATTATACATGTTGATCATATCCCCCTTATGTATTATACATGGAGATCATATCCCCCCTTATGTATTATACATGGAGATCATATCCCCCCTTATGTATTATACATGGAGATCATATCCCCCCTTATGTATTATACATGGAGATCATATCCCCCCTTATGTATTATACATGGAGATCATATCCCCCCTTAATCTCCTCTTCTCACGAGAGAATAAATTCTGTTCCTCTAATCTTTCTCATAGCTGAGCTCCTCCATGCCTCTTATCAGTTTAGTTGCCCTTTTTGTTCTTTTTGTGAATTGTTGCCCAAAACTGAACTGCATATTCCAGATGAGGTCTTACTAATGATTTGTATCGGGGGAAATGATATCTCTCTCTCTGGAGTCTATACCTCTCCTAATACAAGAGAGGATTTTGCTCGCTTTAGAAACCGCAGCTTGGCATTGCATGCCATTATTAAGCTTGTGATCTACCAGAACTCCCAGATCCTTCTCCACCATTGTCACTTTGTCACTTTGCGTTCTCCTCCTATCAGCATGCTTTTTTGTCAGCACATCTTCAGGCTCCTTCTTCCTCTCACACTCCATCTCTGCTGTATAAGGAATGCAAAAGTCCGATACCACGTCAGATTCAGGTACTAACACTGTTTACATTACAAATACATTTATTGATGTGTTAAGGATTACAGAGCTTCATACATGTGCATCTATTATATCTAAGAACTCCCCTTTAAAATGCGTAATCCTGATCACGAAACTTCATATAAGAGTTAAAATTGTATTTCCATTAAATCTGTAACTTTCATAAAAAAATAATCTTCTGTGATCCTGCCATGCTCCTTGCTCAGGCAGTTCCTGTTATAGGATGGCAATGCTCAGTCCTGGTCTCTCAATGGTTCTCTTGTGTTGTCTTCCTGTAAATTGCTCTCCTAACAAAAGACTTCAATGGCGGTGTCAGCACTCATTATTCAGGCATGGCCCACTATTGTAACCATCAATAAACCCACCCTGAGAAATACAGCCATTAACTGTACACTACCAGGGGCGGACTGACAACTCATGGGGCCCCCGGGCAATAGGGGATCATGGGGCCCCTGTGTCCTTGCCCAAACTCAAAAAAGCCTATGAAAAAGGTACCAGGGGCATCTCATGGGGCCCCTACTGACCCCGGGCCCTCGGGCAGTGCCTGAGTTTCCAAATGGTCAGTCCGCCCCTGTACACTACACCGTGCTTGTGACCAGGAAGCAGCTGCAACTAGGCTGCAGAAGATCAACAGCAATGAGATACAACAAAAGGTAACAACAATATTTTAATAAAAAATAAAAACACCACTAATTTATTACACTATAATATTGGGGTTGATTTACTAAAACTGGAGAGTGCAAAATCTGGTGCAGCTCTGCAGAGAAACCAAACAACTTCCATTTTTTTTTTTGTCAAAGCTTAACTGAACAAGCTGACGTTAGAAGCTACCATACACGGCTGCAGTGGCGTCCCAAGGCAGGTTCAGGGGGTGTAACCCGCACCATGTGGCACCGACCGCACGGGGTGACACCGGACCCGCTCCACAAAAAGGTAAGTTGTAAAGCAAGCCGATGATCCCCGCAGGATGGATGGGATCTGCAGCTTGAGCATAATAGAAGATCGGAGTCCATTCCATTATGCTCCCAATCCGCAGATCCCATCCACCCTGCAGAGATCATCGGCTTTCTTTACAACTTACCTTTTCATGGAGCGGGTCCGGTGTCACCCCGTATAGGTTGCATGCCGATGATCTCTGCAGGATGGATGGGATGTGCGGATTTGGAGCATAATGGAATGGACTCCGATCTATTATGCTCAAGCTGCAGATCCCATCCATCCTGCGGGGATCGTCAGCATGCAACCTATACAAGGTGACACCGGACTTGCTCCATGAAAAGGTAAGTTGTAAAGAAAGCCGACGATCCCTGCAGGATGGATCGGATCTGCGGATTGAGCATAACAGATTGGAGTCTGATCCATTATGCTCAATCCGCAGATCCGATCCATTCTGCGGGGATCGTCGGAGGGGGTGTTACCAAGTGTTACTGCACTGGGTGACACCAACCCTAGGGACGCCCCTGCGCAGCTGCACCAGATTTTGCCCTCTCCAGTTTTAGTAAATTCACCCCACACTGTAGTAGTAGCGTGTAGGTGTAGTTTGGCCTCCTTGCACAGGTGGCGCTGTTGAGTAACCACCGTGCAGAGAGAGGGGAGGAAAAGGGGGAACTTATGCCCCTCTGAGGCCCCCATAAGTGTCATCAGGAGAGCAGCTGCCCAATAGGATACTGCTACCATGGATGCCCTTTGCAGCCATCTTTAGTGTGGGCAGTACTAATATATAGCAGTGTCTCCCTTCAGTTGCTGCTCATTCTGCATGGTGGCAAGGTCAGGGAAAGGAAACCGGTTAGTTACAGGCAGAGTGCCTAGCGTAGGGAGAGATTCAAGAAGAGGAGGGAAAAACAGTATTTTATTGGAAAAAAAACCCAATAGTTTATAATACTATAATATAGGGGTTGATTTACTAAAAAATGGAGAGTGCAAAACCTGGTGCAGCTCTGCATAGAAACCAATAAGCTTCCATTTTTTTGTCAAAGCTTAACTGAACAAGTTGAAGTTAGAAGCTGATTGGCTACCATGCACAGCTGCACCACATTTTGCACTCTCCAGTTTTAGTAAATCTACCCCACACTGTAGGCAGGTGTTGTTTGGCCTCCCTGCACAGGTGGCGCTGTTGGGTAACCGATGTGCAGAGAGCGGAGAAAAAAGGGAACATATGTTCCTCTGAGACCATCAATGGGCTCATCAGGAGAAAAGCTGTCCAGTGGGATGCTGCTGCCCTGGATGACCTCTGCGGCCATCTTTAATGTGGGTAGTGTTAATATATATAGCAGTGTCCCATTTCAGTTGGTGCACATTCTGCGTGGTGGCAAGGTCAGGGAAAGGAAACCTGCTAGTTATGGACAGAGTGCCTTACGTAGGGAGAGATTCCAGAAGAGGAGGGAAAAACAGTATTTTATTGGGAAAAAAAAAATACCAATAGTTTATTATACCATAGTATTGGGGTTGATTTACTAAAAATGGAGAGTGCAAAATCTGGTGCAGCTCTGCATAGAAACCAATTAGCTTCTATTTTTTTTTGTCAAAGCTTAACTGAACAAGTTGAAGTTAGAAGCTGATTGGCTATCATGCACAGCTGCACAAGATTTTGCAGTCTCCAGTTTTAGTAAATCTACCCCACGCTGTAGGCAGGTGTTGTTTGGCCTCCCTGCACAGGTGGCGCTGTTGGGTAACCAACGTGCAGAGAGAGCAAAGGAAGAGAGGGAACGTATGTTCCTCTGAGGCCTCCATAAGTGTCATCAGGGGAGAAGCTGTCCAATGGGATATGGCTGCCCTGCATGACCTGTGCAGCCATCTTTAGTGTGGGCAGTGCTAATATATAGCACTGTCCCCCTTCAGTTGGTGTGCATTCTGCGTAGTGGTTAGGTTAGGGACAGGAACCCGCCGGTCAGGGACAGAGTGCCTAGTGTAGGGAGAGATTCCAGAAGAGGAGGGCCCAGTGGCGGACTGACCATTTGGAAACTCAGGCACTGCCCGAGGTCAGTAGGGGGCCCCATGAGATTCCCCTGGTACCTTTTTCATAGGCTTTTTTAAGTTTGGGCAAGGACACAGGGGCCCTATAAGTTGTCAGTCCGCCCCTGGGAGGGCCAGTGTCCCAACTGGAGCCTCTTTGCATGCAGTGCCTTGTTGCAAGACCACCTTCCTGCCACCTCCTCTGATCGGTTTTGTTGGCATAGTCATTCGCTTCGAGTGATAAATGCACCACTTTTTGTAATTGCTGCCGGACAACTCGGTTGTGTTAAACAGACACTGTACTACCTCACTGGAACTTTCTTGGTATTAGAATTCTCTGCAAACCACCGCTGCACACTCTCCCCGGTGGGTACCGCACCTTCGGTCCCGCCTACAGTATTGCTTTAGTAAACTAAATTGGCATTCAGGCAGGACGTACCTCTATTTTACTGTAGAGATTTCCATATTAACAGGGCAGTGACTACTACAGTGACGGTCTGACTGCTAAACATCTGCCGAGATAAATTAGCCATTCATTGTTTTCAATGAGTCAGCCTACTCACAGCCTTGCATTATGAGACGGAGCGGTAAGCACAATTACAGTGAAACAAGGTATTTAAAGTATAAGCACAAAAGCTGAAGAATAAATACAGAAGAAGAAGAGTATAATAAATCTGCAATGCTAAGACAGCTAAGCAAATGCTTCTTAGGCTAGGTACACATCTTTCCATCAAAACCAAAAAAATGAAAAAAAAGATCCGGTGCCCGCTGTGTCCTCCGGACACAATGGAACATCGATCGTCATACGGGACCTCTGTGCGAGGTCCCGATCATGTGATCACTGATTGGCCAATCAGTGATCACATGCAGAGTAGTAAGCAAGATGTCACTTGTGACATCATTGCTTACTACGTGTGAAATCTGTGAATGATCACAGAGGTCACATGGTACAAGGCTATTCACAACAGCCTTGTACCATGTGACAAGCTGTGACCAATCACAGCTCACTCAGTAGTTCTCAATGGCTGCAAGAATGCAGCTAGAGGGAAGGAGAAATTATTGCTTTTACAGCCTTTATGAGTGTAAGAGCAATCAGTGTAAAAAAAAAATCTTCATCACCCCCCACAAGTAGTGTGGCAGGCGCAGCTCCCTTTGGTGCCTTGTGCGCTGTGGCATTAGAAAAACTATGCAATTGCTGTTTCTTTGTTTGATTAGACTGACTTTACTCTGTAATTCCTCCAATGCCGCTCTATGGATGCAGTAGGTTTAAAGAGCACACTGAATACTTTAGTTAACTTCTTTAATAACTTCAATCTTCTTCATATAACTGCTTACAATGGCTTGTTTCTTTCATATTACAATGGTTTCATTCGTATTACATTGGGTTGATTCAATAGCTTATCTCGATAGGTTCAATAGATTCGATAAATTCGTTCTGTATATTTCAATAGATTGATAAATTCACTTGGATTTCTAAATTCGTTAGATTACTCTACAGTGACTTGATTCGTAAGTTCGTAAATTCGGTGGAACTACAAGTAAACACATACAACAGTTTTTACACACAGATCTACCTGCATTACTAAACAACAGAGGAACACACAAGTGCATTAAATACCTATTTGGCCTTCTCTGCCTCCATGGAGCTTTTCTGATTGGAACTGTCTGTTTCCTCCTCTGTCTGGTGAACATGTGTCTCTAGAAAATCCTAGCAGGGAGTTTTACACAGGCATAGATGTGAAACTGGCTGGGATTGGTTAAGGCTCTGTACAGTGTGAGGCTGTCTGTGATTGGCTCACCTTTAACTAACTCTTAAAGGCATATTTTCCTTTTCTGCTTCTGCTAACACAATGAATATATAAATGTCATATAACAATCAAAGACATAAATTACAGCAATGATTCTGCTTTTGGCTTTAACATATGTACATATATACTGTACTGAGGTTATTGGCAGGTTTGGTATACACATATATGTGAACCATATTAGTAACCATGGTGACACTGTACTGCTAGGGTGACAGTATGTAAATAAATAAATAATAATATAAAAAAATAAAAAAAATGTTTAACAATTATAATTTTTGGTTATAAAGTAATTTGGGTTATTTTTCTTTTTACTAAAAGTATAACGGAATAAATTTTGGTCAAGATTTATGATGAAATATTTATTTGCAAAATTTGTATAAGAAAAACACTTTTTTTTCAAAAATGAAATTTTAATTAAATAGCAAAAAAAATAAAAATCCCAGTGGTGAATAAATACAACCAAAATAAAGCTTTAACTGTCTCAAAAAAATGCTAAAAAATTCATATGGGTACAGTGTTGCATGACTGCGCAATTGTCATTCAAAGTGTGATAGCGCTGAAAGCTGAAAATTGGCCTGGACAGGAAGGGGGTAAAAGTATCCAGACTGGAAGTGATTAAAAATGCTTCTAAACGCAAACGCGCCTAAACGCGGTAGGTAAATGTGGCTAAACTGATGTTTTTAACCCATGTTTCCAGCAGTCAGAAAAGTTTTTCAAACATCCTGTGTACATGAGCCCTAAGGCTGGCCATACATTATACAATTTTCTTCTATCATTTACCAAAACCATATAATATGAGGTCAAACCTAAAGACTTTCTATTGGTATGCAATCAGACAGGCCCTTGCTCTACAAAGTTGAAGGTAAATCTAAGTGCCAGGTCACACCGGTGCGATTTTCAGGTGCGATTTGCGAATTGAAATCGCATCTAATGAATGTCAATGTCTTAACACGTGCGATTTGCTGCAGCGCGATTTCTTGCATTAATTTTTCTGCCGTTTTCACGCGATTTCACATTCATAGAATATAATGGAAATCGCACTGCAAATTGCAAGAAATCGTTGAAAATCTTTACGGGTGGCAATAAAGGCTGCAGAAATCGTGCTGAAATTGCACACAAATCGCACAATTTTACATGGCAGCAGTATGACCTGTAACTCTAGGAAATTGAATAGGAAAATTAAAATTTGGCCAGCCTAAACTCAGGGTAGTTCAGCTCACCCCAACTAATGAGGACAAGATCCTGCGGTCTGACTTCAGCCCTTTCTATACAGTAAATGGTTTTCTTAAAGTGGAACTATACTCACCTCGGCTCCAGCAATGCGGCATCCCGCTGCTCCCTGCCCATCCACTGACATCCTTGGGCGACCGGCTTCTGGGTCATGATTGCCAGGCATTGTCATTGGCCCGGATGGGGATGACTTCACTCCCATGCATCCATGGGCAAGGGCAGACTGACAACTCATGGGGCCCCCGGGCAATAGGGGATCATGGGGCCCCTGTGTCCTTCCCCAAACTCAAAAAAGCCTATGAAAAAGGTACTAGGGGCATCTCATGGGGCCCCCTACTGACCCTGGGCCCTCGGGCAGTGCCTGAGTTTCCAAATGGTCAGTCCGCCCCTGTTCATGGGAGTTCAATTAGATTCAAATTTGTACAGTGAGCTGCGCATGCACGGGTAGGCAGGTAAGTAACTTTAATGCAGAAGAGACAATTTTTTTTTTTAACCTAAAGTTCCACTTTAACCGCTTTCCCGCCACCCTATAGCTCATATACTGCTACAGGGCGGCAGGGTTGTGCAAAATCATGCCTATATATACGTGATTTCGCATTTTTGGGTAGGGGGCGCTTGTGAGCCATGCACGTGCCCTACCCGCACCACTATTTGTGGCCTCAGCTGTCAATCACCGGGTCTCGGGCGGTGATTACTCGCCGCCACCCGGTGATCACGGAGCATTACCGATGGAGGGAGAGAACTGTCAGCTCCTGCACACTGCTTTGTATGGCTCTGTATAGAAGAGCCATATAAAGCAGTGTGCTTACAGTTGAAAGCACTAACACAGCCCACTGTAAAACAGCACACAGTTAGCCCTTTGATTGCCCCTCATATTAACCCCTTCCTGCTCAGTGTCATTAGTACAGTGTCAGTGCTTTTTATTAACACTGATCACTGTTTTGGTGTCACTGGGGATGTCAGCAACACCAAGTCAGTCCCCCCCCCCCATGTCAGAATGCCTGCCGCAGTCCTGCTATAGGTCGCTGATCACCGCCATTACTAGAAAAATAAAATAAAAAATCCCAGTATATATACCGCCATTTGTAGACGCTATATCGTTCAGGTAAACCAATTATTTTATGCGTATTGTGATTTTTTTTTTTAGCAAAGCCATGGAGCAGATTACATTTTGGCCTAAAGTTATGATGAAATTTGATTTTTTTAAATTTTTTTACTGGACAAGTTTTATAGCAAAAAGTCAAAAATATTGTTTTTCTCTCAAAATTGTCAGAGTATTTTTTTTATAGTGCAAATAATAAAAAACACAAATACCACCGAATAAAAGCTCTATTTGTGGGAACAAAAGGACATCAGTTTCATTTGGGTGCAGCGTTGCATGACCGCGCAATTGTCCGTTAGAGTAACGCAGCGCCGTAATGCAAAAAATGGCCTGGTCAGGAAGGGGGGGTAAATCCTCTGGAGGGCAAGTGCCTCCCTAATGGGGTCCCCCTCCCATCCTAGCCCCTAAAGCAGCCGCAGGGGCCACTGCAGCTATTGTTATGCCACTGGGTGTCAAGTATACGATTAAATAAAATTCTCTAATCTAAAGATTTTTTTTTTATTCTTAACGGACCTCTAATTGGAAGGCAAGAGTTAATCCTGTGTGGGGAAGATAACGAGGGAACAAGTCTGCACAGCCTCTGGGAATGAAATGTTCTACACCTTAGGGGGCTCTCCTAATAAGCACTTTGTCCTGAACAGTAAACCAGAGCCAGGTTATCATAACCTCAAACACTTCACATTTGCTGACTTGTTTGCCTGAACAATTTACTAAAAGTGTCTGAATACTGTTATATTGTTCTGCAGGAAGACACTTCAGTTCCAAAGGCTTTTTTCCTCTGTAACCCCTAGTGCCCAGCAACAAACCTCGGGGACAGAATGATGCGGAACAGCTAGAGAACTTTTACAAATTTGTTGAACTTTCTCCTGGATAGTGCCCACCAGGGGCCTACTGACAACTCATGGGGCCCCCCGGGCAATAGGGGATCATGGGGCCCCTGTGTCCTTGCCCAAACTCAAAAAAGCCTATGAAAAAGGTACCAGGGGCATCTCATGGGGCCCCCTACTGACCCCGGGCCCTCGGGCAGTGCCCGAGTTTCCAAATGGTCAGTCCGCCCCTGGTGCCCACTAGGGTGTATGTTTATTAACCCCTTCACGGTTTCTTGGTGAATGTCTTGAGGCTAAAGCCGATCCTCATACACGGGTCATGGTTGCTGGTTGGGAAAGTATAATTTCCTTTACTTACTGCATACATCGCTTTGGATGGGCATATTGACAGCATGCGCAACTTCACCTGTGGATCATGCCCACATGGGAAAAAAATATATTTGAAATATATTTTAAAAATATTCTTGCCAAATATATTGCCATATAGTTGAAATACTACAATTTTGGCCATAGTCAATATATTTTGATAAATATATATATACACTGCATGTTGAAATGTGTTTTTTTATTACAAAATATATGAATAATATTTTTAAAAATACAATTTTATATATATATTATATATATATATCTATCTATCTATATCTATAGATATATATATATATATATATATATATATATATATATATATAGCTGTGGGGGAGGGAGTGGTAGGAAGAGTGGAGGAGATCGGCAATTAGGTGAGGGCGGGGTAGGCTTCTCTGAAGAGATGGGTTTTCAGGGTGCGCCTAAAGGTGAGGAGGGTAGATGACAGTCTGATGGATTGGGGTAATGAGTTCCAGAGGATGGGGGAAGCCCTGGAGAAGTCCTGGAGACGGGCATGGGAGGAGGAGACCAGGGAGCTAGAGAGTAGGAGGTCTTGTCAGGAGCGGAGAGAGCATTTTGGGTGGTAGATGGATATCAGGTCGGTGATGTAGTTTGGGGCAGTGTTATGATATAGCGCCAACAGTTTGCGCAGCGCTTTACAATATAAGGGAGACAGTACAATTACAATACTTTCAGCACATATATATATATATATACACACACACACATATATTTATACTACATGTTGAAATGCATTTCTATTACATAATATCTGAAAAATATTTTTAAAAATACATTTCAAATATACTGTGTGTCTTTAAAAAATACAAATCTACATTTTTGGAGTGCATTTACAAATATAAATAAAAATATATGTTAAAATGACTTTTTTATATGTTAAAAAAAATGAAGAATATATCTAAAAAATATATATTTTTAAAAATATATTTTCACCCGGTGCGTTTTTTTGGAAAGGGCCAGGGATTTTTTTGAACGCAAAAAGTTGCGTTTTTGGTTCTATAGAATTCAATGGAAATGCTGAAGAAAAGCATGTAGTGCGTGTTTGCTGCGTTTTTGCCACTTTTTTAATGCATTTTGCATTATAAATCTGCCTAGCAACAAGGAAAAAAAAGAAAAGAAAAAATGCGCCAAAAATGAAGCAAAAGAACGCAGGTGCAAAAATGCAAAACGCAATGTAGAAACGGGTCAGAAACAAACTGCATAGGTGTGAACCTAGCCGTAGGCCTCATGCACACATGCTGAATGCCAGAACTCCTGGCAATAGAAAATCTCTTAAGCCCTGGTTCATATACTGTACATGCAAATTGGATGTGCTTTGAACCGCATCCTATTCGCATGGCATATGAACCTGCAGCCTTTTCATTGGAGGTGGTTCACATATGGGCAGGAAGGCCGTAGACAGCCTAGAGAAAAAGAGAGAGCACGGCAGTAACTTTTTCCTTTGTGACCATCTCAACTACGGTATGTACAAAACAGGCCAGGAGTCTGCTGACTCATTCATCTGTTTTATATTTTTGTATACAATTTTTAGTTACAAATAAACGTTTAACACAGGGTGCTTCCTTTGGAGAGTAGATTGTGTGTTCCACTCCTCACCCCACAGGACACTTTATTATCCCCAGACAGCAAGTCATCCAGGCTATAGGGCAGCAAAATAGCTCAGGAACATTATACTATCTCCACCATGCTTCACAGTTGGGATGAGATTTTGATTTCATGTTTTGTGTTTTTCTTTCTCAAAATATAAAGCAACAGTTATTCATTGAGTAATGCAGCACTAGAAATAAATCTGGCTCAGTGAACTGACAACATCCTGTCCAGGGGCGGACTGACCATTCGAGCACTCGGCCATTGCCCGAGGGCCCGGGGTCAGTAGGGGGCCCCATGAAATGACCCTGGTACCTTTTATAGGCTCTTTTGAGTGTGCTTTGATTGTGGGCAAGGACACAGGGGCCCCATGATCCCCTATTGCCTGGGGGCCCCATGAGTTGTCAGTCCGCCCCTGCTCCTGTCTCCTTATCAGCCCTAAGAATAAGTAAAATTGTGAGTTTCCAGCTCTACCATATTTAGACAAAAATTGTGAGATTTTTTGAAACATTTTGTCTTTCAAGGAAACTGCATTGGAGTGAATGGGGAGGACAAACTTAGGGTAGTTTTTAGTATTTTTTTTTATTTGCTTTGAATTGTTTCTGTGGATTATCAAAGCTCCTTTTACCTATCATGAGCTTGTTTCAAAATACGAATCCTCATTATTTTACATTTTCTGTACAGAAAGAAATAAAACAGGTGAAAAAGGTAAATACAGTTTTTAAAAAGACAGTACACTTTTAATATTACACATTTAACAATACGGATTTAAATGATTAAATACACCACAAAGTTTAAAAAAAAATAACAAGAAAAACACAAGTATAAAGAACAGTAAAAGAAATAAACTCAACATAACTATCCTTAATATACTATCCATACACCCTCCCAAAAACACACCCTCTAACTAAATAAAACATATTTTTTCCAAGCAATTTTCACCTTACCAGCATAATAAGCAAAATCGACAACATTTTGCTGATGGTGGAATCAGTTTAATCAAAATCGATCAGATCATGCCTTCTCAGCACCTCAGAAAAGTATCCCATGAATATCCTGACCTTCAACTTTGATAAAGTTAGATTTGTCTTCTAGTATCTTCTAGTTTTTGCCACTGATTATGGCTACATTTGTCTTCTGGTATATGCTCTTGATCTTCTCTCTGGTTATAGCTACAGTTGACTTCTGTTATCTGCTCCTGGTCTTCTCTACTGATTATAGATAAGTTGTCTTCTGGTACCTGTTCTTGGTCTTCTCCTGTGATTATGGCTTCCTTTGCCTTCTGGTTTCTGCTCCTAATCTTCTCCTTTGATTATAGCTACATTTGTCTTAGGCTACGTTCACACTAGCGTTGTGTGCAGGCGGCAGAGAGGCCTTTGGGAAGCGTTTTTACCGCTTCCCAAATGCCTCTGCCAATTCTGCACATTACAGCACATGGTGCTGTTCTAACGGGAGCGATTGCGTCTCGTCACGTTGCATCGTGGCAAAACGGATGCCTCTGGTCGAATCAGGAGGTGTTGAAGCCTCCTATTCTAGTCTATGGTGCCGCTCCGCAAACCCCCGGCCGGCATTTGCGGTGCGGATGCGATGTGGTTTGTGGAGCGGTAACACCATTCAACTGCATTATAGGCATTTGTGGGGCTTTTTTAACGCTCGGCAAATGCCTAGCAACCGCCGCTAAACCACACATGCGGCGTTTGCGGAGCGTTTGCCAAGCGTTAAAAAACGCTACGCAAATGCCGGACCAACGCTTGCCAAACGCTATAGGGGCGTTTGGCAAGCGTTGGTAAAAGAGCCAAGTGTGAACGAGCCCTTACAGTATCTGCTCCTGAACTTTTCCTCTGATGGCTGCAGTTGTGTTTTAGTATCTGCTCCTGAGCTTCTGCTCTGGTTATAGCTATATTTGTCATCTACTATCTGATCCTGATCTTCTCCTCTGATTTTAGCTAGTCTTCTGGTATCTGCACCTGATTTTTTTCCTCAGATTAAACAATTGCTACATTTGTCCTCTGATATCTGTTCCTGAACTTCTCCAATTATAGCTTTGTTTGTCTTATGGCATGTGCTCTTGATCTTCTTCTCTGATATAGCTACAGCCAGGGGTGGACTGACAACTCATGGGGCCCCCGGGCAATAGGGGATCATGGGGCCCCTGTGTCCTTGCCCAAACTCAAAAAAGCCTATGAAAAAGGTACCAGGGGCATCTCATGGGGCCCTCTACTGACCCCGGGCCCTCAGGCAGTACCCGAGTTTCCAAATGGTCAGTCCGCCCCTGGCTACAGCTGTCTTCTGATATCTGCTCCTGGTTGTCTTTGATTATAGCTTAATTTGTCTTCTGATATCTGTCTTTGATCTTCTCATCTAATATAGCTACTTTTGTCTTCTATCTGCTCCTGATCCTCTCCTCTCCTTCTGATCCTCTCCTCCTGATCCTGATCCTCCAGTATCTGCTCCTGGTCTTCTCCTCTGATTTTAGCCAAGGCTGTCTTCCATTGTCTGCTCCTGGTCTTCTCCTCTGATTTTAGCCACAGCTGTCTTCTGGTATATGACCCTGATCTTCTCCTCAGATTATAGGTACATTTGTACTCTGATACCTGCTCTGGTCTTCTTCTCTGATATAGCTACAGTTGTCTTCTGATATCTGCTCCTGGTTGTCTTTGATTATAGCTTCATTTGTCTTCTGGTATCTGCCCTTGATCTTCTCATCTGATATAGCTACTTTTGTCTTCTATCTGCTCCTGATCCTTTCCTCTAGTTATAGCTATATGTATCTTCTAGTATCTGCTCCTGGTCTTCTCTTCTGATTTTAGCCACAGTTGGCTTCTGGTATATGACCCTGATATTCTCCTCAGATTATAGCTACATTTGTACTCTGATACCTGCTCCCAGTCTTCTTCTCTGATATAGCTACAGTTGTCTTCTGGTATCCACTCCTAATCTTCTCCTCTGAATATAGCTACATTTGTCATATGGTATCTGCTCCTGGTCTTCTCTTCTGATTTTAGCCACAGTTGGCTTCTGGTATATGACCCTGATCTTCTCCTCAGATTATAGCTACATTTGTACTCTGATATCTGCTCCCGGTCTTCTTCTCTGATATAGCTACAGTTGTCTTCTGGTATCCACTCCTAATCTTCTCTGAATATAGATACATTTGTCATATGGTATCTGCTCATGGACTTCTCCTCTTGTTCTAGCCTTGTCTTATAGTATCTGCTCCTGATCTACTCTTCTGATTTTAGCTACAGAAGTCTGCTGGCATCTGCTCCTGATTTTCTTCTCTGATTAAACATTTGTTACATTTGTGTGTAGGTATATGCCCCTGATCTTCTCCTCTGGTTATAGCTACATTTGTCATCTGATATCTACTCTTGGTCTTCTCTAATTATGGCTTTATTTGTATTCTGGTATCTGCTCTTGATCTTCTCCTCTGATATAGCTGCAGGTGTATTTTGCTATCTGCTGCTACTCTTCACTTCTGATTGTTGCTACATTTGTCTTCCGGTATCTTGCTCCAGATCTTCTCTCCTGAATATAGCTACAGTTGTCTTCTGATATCTGCTCCAGATCTTTCCCCTGAATATATGAGAGGCATTCAAGTCAAACCAGGGCTTTCAATTTTACAGGTATAAAGATGGATACTAGCGTGGCGGTACTACACACAGTAGTAAGTGGTAAGTGTATCCTATTACTGATAGGCGACGCACATGTAGCGGGCCAGTCCAGAGACTGTTATTCAAAATGGCAGACAAGAGTGTTAGTTCATGAATGGAACAGCATGTGCTGATGAAGTTTCCTGTGAACAAAGCCATAAAACCCGCAGATATCTACAGAAAACATCAAACACAGTCCGGTGATGAGACGTTCAGCAACAGTAAGACATTTGAATGGTGCAAACATTTCAAAGATGGCCGTATGTTCTTCAATGATGATCCTGGCCGTGATTGTTCCCAGCCCACAGCAGTCATTCCTGTGAACATTCATTGTGGGGAACATCTGATCCTGGATAATTGACGCATAACCTGTTGTGAAATGGCACAAGAGACAAATCTTTATGTGGTCAGCATTTCAGCACTGATGACATAGTGAAGCCGGCTGTCCTAGGATATTCTTTCATTCCACCACGGGAGAAAAAAGCATAATTTATGGCTTGCTTAATCCCTTGATGCTGACATAACACAAATATGCGGCCTCACAGAGCTGGTCTTTTTTCCGTGGGGCCGCATATTTGCGAACCTGTCTTTGTGCTGGGAGCATGCCGCATGGCGCGCTCCCAGCACAAAGACCACAGTGTCACTGAGAGCACCGATCACAGCGATCATGTGACCAGACCCGATTGTTAGAAGGGGCCTTCTAACAATCGGGTCTGGTCACATGATCGCTGTGATAGCCTCTGATTGGCCATCACAGTGATCAGTCTCTGTACAGCCCGGCCCCCTTGTTTTTTTTCTCTCTCTATAAATGGAGGAGAGAGATACATTGTATCTCTCTAAATCCTGGCATAAAGGGAAAAAAAAGTTTATAAATAAATAAATATAAAAAAAAAGAAAAAAGAAGGAAAAAAATACCTAGATCAAGGTTTGATCTAGTTCAGTGCCAGGGTTAGTGTTTGGGTCAAGGTCAGGGTCAAAGGTCAAGGTCAAAAGGTCAGGGTCAAAGGTCAGGATTAAAAAAAATTTGGTATCACTGTCAATGTCAGTGTCAGTGTGTTTTAGGCAAAAAAGACAAAAACAAAATGCACACTATTGTTTCTGGGCTGTACTACGGATACAAACAACAAATAACATACACATATATGGTATTGCTGCGATCGTCAAGAACTGGAGAATTTATTTTGGGTTGTTCTTTGGTGGTAGGTTATGGTAGTAACAAGAAACACACAGCTAAATAAAAAAATATATATATATATGTATATATATTTTGTTTACTATTTTGGGCCAGTTTTCCTTTCATAATAAAAAACCAAAATCAGGAGATATCCATTACCATTTACCACCAAATGAAAGCCCAATTTGTTTTGAAAAAAACAAGGTATAATCCACCCGGATGTACAAAGTAGTTGTGATGATAGGTACGGTTTTACAAACACATGTCAACCTTGCAAAATTGTGCTTAGGCATTTACATTTGTTTTACACTTAGGCATGAAGGGGTTAAAGCTGGCAATAGATGGATCAAAATTCAGCCAGTTCAGCAGGGACTGGTCACATTTCAATCAATACACAGGCATCCCTGTTCAACAGAAATTAATATTTAGATGGAATTCAGAAAACAATGTCTCAGTAGGGGGATTCCTTCATCTATCTTGCTTGTATGGGTGGAGGAATCTTTTTTTTTTTTCTGAAGGAAAAAAAATAACTCTTCTATGGCCAGCTTAAGTTTTTCGCAACCAATCCTGATCTCCTCTTATGACTTGGATAGGACCCTGGTTACTGTTGCCTGTGCTAACATAATGCCTGGTTCCCTAAAATTAGAAAACTATAATTTATACTATAGTATCTAGAGCAGTGGTTCTCAACCTTCCTAATGCCGTGACCCTTTAATACAGTTCCTCATGTTGTGGTGACCCCCAACCATAAAATTATTTACCCAGTAATTATAATTCATGAGTGTCGTTTTACCTCCAATACTGCTGCTTTCAACACAGTAGCTGCTTTTAACAGAGTAGCTGCTTTCAACACAGCAGCTGCTTTCTACACAGTAGCTGCTCTTTACACATCGGAAATATGTGTTTTCTGATGGTCTTAGGGGACCCCTGTGAAAGGGTCGTTCGACCCCCAAAGGGGTCGCGACCCACAGGTTGAGAACCACTGATCTAGAATATATAATTCGATGGATACAAAACAGAAAAAAAAACTTGTGAACTCAGTGTGCTTGTTGGTTGGTGGAGGCCTACATTAAAGCTCCCCACAAATTCTAGCTGGAAATCCTATTATGCTCAACAAGGATAATTTCTATTTAGTATGCAGGCGACGTTATACTATAGTGCAGGAAACTCTATTACTCATACAGAACTTTTATGGTTAAAATTGACAATGCCTTAATAATTGCTCATTATGTATGACCTTCAATAAAATTCAAATGAGTGCAGAATATAGAAAGACCTCATAAGAGGGAAACATAGTCATATTCTACATTAATATCTGTATAGGCGTTAGGGAATCCCATAATGTAAAGGATTGTTTTTATTATTATTATTGCTAATGTAACTATTCACCCCCGGAGTCCCCATGTATGTTAACCTCCCTGGCGGTATGATTCTTTCCTATTTTTTGTGCTGAAAGCGGTACCATTTTTTTGCATGGAAATATGTCGTTTTTTATTGTAGGCCTGTAATTTTTAGGAATAACTCACTGAAATCTGTCCGAACAAGAGTCTATTAAACATTCCGGATGTGATAAAACTTGAAACACGAAATCATAAATTATAATTTAATAAATAATCATAAAAAATTATAATATAATAATAAATTTAATTCAATAATATAATCAAACCAAAAACACTGAAATTTGAAATACAGAGGCAAATTCGCACATCGCTGAGCAAAGTCGCAAAATCGTTTTCAGTGTCTGATGACGAATTTCCCCACAAATCATTATCACTCAATTCTGCAAGTGGTTCTGATTTACTATCGCTGTTCTAAAACCGCTTTTGACGTAAAGGGACGCTTTTTGGACGCCATGGACTTTTCTAAGTTTCCAGGCAGAAAGATCATTCAAAATGCAGGCAGGGCACAGGACAAAGCAGTAGGGACAAAATGTATGTGAAATGCATTGAAACAGCAATGACAGCAAAAATGAAATTTTTTAAAAATTTCAAATTTCCCGCCGGTTCCGGTGCCCGTACGTCCCGACGTCACAGGGACCGGAACACGGATGCCAGCATCGGCCGGAGGAGATGGCCGGGGACGCTGCAGGGGACACATCGCGGGAGCGAAGGACAAGGTAAGTGCTGCAGGGAATCCCTGAGCAACGCCACATGATAAGCCCGAGTGTAGCTTGGGGTTACCGCTCTTGGTACTGAAATTTTACCCCGAGCTACACTCAGGAAAACCGCAAAGGAGGTTAAAGTACTTTTATCCTAAAGATTTTCTTTTTTTTTTCTATTTTTTTTTTTTTTAGTAGTAGCAAAGTGTAGAGTCCCGATTTCTCATTGCAGCTTACCAGTCCTTAGATGTGGTGGCTATTACTTTTCTTTTTTTCAGATTTTTTTTATTTTCATCTGATGATCCTGCCATTACCAGACTTCTTGTTTGTAGGAATTTTTTGTACTTTTCAAAGAGACATGCGAAAATGCAATGGTATATAACCAAGACCAAAAAGGGGGAAATAGAAGAAGGTTGCTAATGTTTACATCTACTTCAGTTTCCCATAACTTCTTGTCCCGCATGGTAGAAGTCACTATTAGTGATGAACAAATGTTCTAGCGTTCAATTAATCTTCAGTTCACTGAACTCGTCAGTGGGAGGGAAAGGGTAAATCTTGAAAATTATCTATTTTAGGGGCTAATAGGCAAGGGACTGTCAAACTTGGGGAACTGGGTACTTCCATTGATCACATGTACCAATGCTAAATCAATTTTATGGGCTCGGTCACACTTGACTTTATTTCTAACTCTTGCCAAACGCCCCTATAGCGTTTGACAGGCATTTGTAAAGCATTTTTAAAGCTGCTCAAATGCTCCCCAAATGCCCCATTCGCTGTTTTGAGGCGGTTGATAGGCATTTGCCAAGCGTTAAAACTGTACCACAAACGCCTATAATGAAGTGAAATGGTCTTAATGCTCCGCAACCACCTCGCAACTGCACCACAAATGCCTGCCTGGCGTTTGCGGGGCAGCACCATAGACTTAAATGGGAGGCTTCAACTCCTCCTGACTCCACACGAGGCGTCCATTTTGCCACGACGCTAACGCTTCAGTGTAAACAGCACTGTGTGCTGCCATATGCAGAATTTTCATAGGCGTTTGAGAAGCGTTAAAAACGCTTCCCAAATGCCTGTCTGACGCCTGCTTACAAAACTAGTGTGAACTATGCCTAAGAAACACTGTTCAGCGGAGTTTAATGCAACTTCTAAGGCAACATGCATAAGAAAAACAATCCAAATTTCATTCTTGGGAGATGCCATCAGCCTTCATGCAGTGTAGCAAAACAGAATGATTCTCAAAAGACAGTGCCAGCAACCCCCAAATTCTGGCATCACATAATTTACATGTATAATATATTTATTTACTTTTACATTATTCCTTGGTAGTTTTTACTGCAAGACCTGAATTTTTATCTAGGAGTAATAGAACAGAATTGAATAACAGGTCTAGCGATCTGAAGGAAAATAAAGCTAAAGCCCTCAACCAGGGGTGTATTTACCACAAGGAAAACAAGGCATTTGCCTAGGGTGGCATTTTTCAGGGGGGGCAACACTGCCCCTCAGAAGAAGGAATGGAAGAAGGGACACACGTGGCATGGGGACCTGGTGGGTTCTGAGAGAGGCTGGTTTCATGACTGTGTAGGCACAGCCCAACTCTCATTCCCGTTAATGTCCGGAGCTGTGAAGGTGAGTGTCTTTCTCTCTCTCGCCATGGGGGATGGTGGCTGGTGTATGGGGGGGCAGTGGTAGTGGAAGGCTCTCTTGGGTGGGAGGCAGGGGTGTTGTTGGTCAATGTCATGCTCTCTTTGCGGGGGGGCACCGATTTTTGTGTTGCCTAGGGCAGCACAAAACCTAAATACACTCAACGGTGTACTAATTGGCAAATAGGGGCAATATAGCATAACGTATGATCTTCTTTTGTGCAGTACAATACTGTATTGTCTACCAAGATCAAAAAAAAAAGTCAACACAGAATGCACAAAAACACTTCATGACCACAACCCCAGAGAGACATGGCAGTTTTTATGCTAAAATAAAAATTACAGGCCCAAATTTCCCAGATAATAGCCAGACAGTGGCTGATGAGTGTGTAAGCAGCTTGCTGATAAGTAAAAAGGAAAGACAAGATAATTTTATCAATAAATAAAAATTAGAGCTTATTATTTATTATTATCAGAAATATTGTACAGGATGCACATTATGTAATCAGGTTTAATAGGCTGCAATGTAAGAAGGTGAGACAAGACATGTAAAAATTCATTAAGCATGTTTAATTCTGAGTAGTTGGAATAGATCACTTTTTGAACAGCATATAGCTTTTCTTCGAAAAAAAAAATCCACATCAAAGGGTATATACTGTATGTCACAGAAAAGAAAATAAATATTGGGCAGCACAGTGGCTAAATGGTTAGCATTTTCGCCTGGCAGTACTAGGGTCGCTGGTTCAAATCCCAACCATGCCACCTCCTGCCTGGAGTTTGCATGTTCTCCTTGTGCTTGCGTGGGTTTCCTGTGGGTACTCTGGTTTCCTCCTACACTCCAAAGACATGCTGGTAGGTTAATTGGTTCCTGTCTAAATTGTCCCTAGTATGTGTATGTATGAATGTGAGTTAGGGACCTTAGATTGTACACCCCTTGAGGGTTAGGGACTGATATGAATGTACAATATATATGTAAAGCGCTGTGTAAATTGATGGTGCTATACAAGTACCGTATTTATTCGAGTATAACGCGCACACGTGTATAATGTGCACCCCTAATTTTCGATTAAAAATCGGTATAAAATTTTGTTTCACTTTTTCTCGGCTCAGACCAAGCATTGTAAGTGACAAACGTTGTTGAACACGTGCGGCCATGATAAAAATCATTTATTGACAACGTAAACTATGAACACAATACCGAAATAAAATAAAAGGACGACTTTCTGTTTTCTCCATTCTCTAACATTCGTCTCTGGTACAGTGAATTCTCGGCTAGCTGCTCGATTTCCGTGAATTTCAGCATGATCAACAACTTTGAGCTTGAATGAAGCGTCATATGCAGAACGTTTTCTCTTGATACCCTGAGTTGCCATCTAACGGGTACCAGTATATCAATAAAAATATGAAGAACACTGAATTGTGCAAAACAGCAAAACAGCAATGCTTACCGTAACGTGTGGGCGAGGCGAGGAAAGGAAATGAAGAGGCAACCATACGTTACAGCGGATAAGAATTCTCACCCCCAGTGCATCTAGCCAGTTCCGGCCGCCCACTGTATGCGACGAGGGGACGTAGAAAAAAAAAACCGATCCCCTGTTTTCGCCGCCCCTTAAAGGGGCGGGGCCGGCACAGGGGACGTTTTTTTTTTCTTCGCGTACAGTGAGCACCTGCGCCCTCAATGGATCGGCCGCCACTGCGTCACCCCACCCCAGCCCTCGTTTATAACGCGCACCCAAACTTTGATTTCTTTTTTTGGTAGAAAATTCTGCGCGTTATACTCGAATAAATACGGTACCTGAAATAAATATTGTACAGAAAGCAGTACAGCAGTTTGAGTAGGCCACATTTTAAAATTGACAACACATGCAGCTATTTTGACAAAATATACACAATAAATTATAGTTTTAGTATTAAAAAGGAAGCAATATTGTGCACACTGCAAGGGCATTATTTCTAAAATTTCTTTTAGTTGTCATTGGCTAAACTGCATTTAGCTTTGGAGAACAAAAGACAAATTAAAGTTTCTATTTTCACATTAAAAATGAAGTAATATGATATACACAACATATGCAGTAATTCTACAATTTATTGTAGGCCTCATTGGCTAAAAGCACATCCCTAATTTAGATTTGGAGGACAAACAAAAACTATTTAAAGTTAATATTTTTCAAATTAAAGTGGAACTTTAAAAAAAAAATTGTTTGGGAACAGGCAGGGATTTTAATGCAGAAGGGAAATATTGCGGTTGATTTACTAAAGGCAAATAAACCGTGCACTCAGCAAGTGCATTTGCTTCAGAGCTTAGTATGCTCTGCTGACTTCCATCATCCAATCATGTGCAAGAAAAAATGCTGTTTTTTTTTCCTTGCATTTGATTGGGTATTCTTTGCAAAGTGAAGTCTCACTTCATTTACTAACCTCTGGAGCAACTGTACTTGCAAAATGCACCGTGTATTTGCCTCTGGTAAATCCAACCCACTATGTCTCTTCTGCATGAAAGCTTCTTACCTGCCAGTCCACCACTGAACACTGAGCTACACAAACACAGCTCAGTGCACAATTTTGGCAATGCCGAGTTGACCGAACTCCTACACATGTGTAAGAGTGACATCATCTCGGCTCAGCCGGAGGTCGGTACCTGAAAGCAGTCTGGCTAAAGATGACAGCAGCCGGAGGAAAGCTCTAGGACAGTGCAGCATTATACACAACAAACATAGCATTTCTACTATTTCTTGTAGGCTTCATTGGCTAAATTACATCCCTCATTTAGCTTTGGAGGATGAAAAAAAATTAAACTTTATATTTTTCACATTAAAATGGAAAGAATATGATACACACTGCACAGGGATAATTGTAAAAAAATCTTGGAGTCCTCATTGTCAAAACTACATACCTCATGAAGTTGCTTATGGCAAAAAAAAAAACAACAAAACAATATTATTACAATTATAAATTTTAAATTATATTTTACTGTTTAACTTAAGGGATATTGTACAAAGCGCATAAACAGTATTTTAATAATCTCTTGTATGGAAAAAAGACACAACACATGCAGTTTTACAGAGTCAACATACAAGAGAAGAAATCTTTCAGGAGCTCCAAAGGAAGTATTTAAAGTAGACCTAAAAGAAAAACTTTTTTTTTTCATATTTAATAGAGCAAGGCAATGTTATAATTCCTGTCAGTTTCTTTTTTGCCATCTGCCATAGCCACAAGAGGAATAGAGAGGAAATCCCTCCAAAGTGAAAGAATCTCTGTTTGTCACCAGGGTCACCAGAACTAGCTTCCTCATTTCAAGATTTCCCCTTTATCTGTCCTGGTGACATCTCAAAATTGGGGTTTTTCTTTCACGAGAGAACAGAGAGGGTGAATCTCCCTAACAGTGACTCAAAACCTAACAGTGGTTCTAATCCCTCGCTATCTAAAACAAAAAAAATGATTTTCCTGCAGCTATACTTTAAGCATTTTTGGCAGACTGCATTTTGAACAGGATGGACAACAGTCAACTTTAAATAAAAAACAACTTTAGAGCGTATTTATTTCATAGAACAAAAACAGCTAAATATTGTGGTGACTCTTGACTTCGTCCCAAACGCCCCTATTGCGTTTGACAGGTGTTAGACAGGCATTTGGGGAACGTTTTTAACGCTCTCCAAACGCCCTATGCCTGTTTTTGAGGCACTTCATAGGTGTTTTGCAAGTGTTAAAACCGCAGCACAAACGACTATAATGAAGTTAATGGTATTAACGCCCCGCAAATGCCTCGCAAACACCTGCCAGGCATTTGAGGAGCATCACCATAGACTTGAATGGGAGGCATTGAAAGGCTTAAACTCCTCCTGATTCGACATGGGGCATCAATTTTGCCGCGACGCTAATGCTTCAGTGTGAACAGCACTGTGTGTTGCTATGTGTATAATTTTCATAGGCGTTTGAGGAGCGTTAAAAACACCCCTCACATGCCTGCAAAACACCTGCGTACAAAACTAGTGTAAGCTTAGCCTTATTTTACCAAAAAAGTCAAGCTCATTCTTTGGTACAACCTCTACATGCAAAAGTCCCAAAGCACCCCTTTTCGGGTGTTAGCATCCACCTTTGACCCCAGATATTAGCGCTCATATGATTTAAGGGCTGCCTGTTGGGACATACAACAAGAGTACCACCCACTAGGGCAGGGTGTCAAACTGGCGGACCTCCAGCTGTGTGAGACTACAAGTCTCAACATGCCTCTACCTTTGGGAGTCATGCTTGTAACTGTCAATCTTGCAATGCCTCGTGGGACTTGTAGTTTTGGTAACAGCTGGAGGGCCATTAGTTTCACACCTGTGCACTAGGGGCATCCAGGAAATACTTCACACTAGATCAGTTCTGAATTGTCATTTACTTCAGGTGGCATCAACCCTTTCAGGCCAGAGGCCCTAATACAGTTACCATAGCTCACCACTTCAGAAGGATCACATATTTTTTTCTCCCGGCCAGTGACATGGTCTGTTTCTAGCTGTCCTGGCAAATAACTTTGAAGCATTTTGAGAAAGCTTTGCAGAGCAAGTACTTAATTCCATCAGCTTGTCTCACGTGTTAACTGTACACCTTTAGCTATATTCGGCCTTTGGACACACAAGGAAGCCACCATATTTCACTTCACAAGACCATGCACAACTTGACTCCAGGCCCTGTACCACAGCAGGCACTAGTATGGAGGCCTTGCCACCATGTGGGGAACATGAGTTACTAAGATGTTGCCTCTCTACCAGGACCCCTGCCATCTGCCAACCGTCACAGCTTCCACTTTCAGCTGGCTGCTTCTCCTTCTGGAACTCTTCTACAACATTAGTACACAACCTTAATAGTTGACTAGGATACACTTGTTACTGTAAAACACATTCTTCTTCAAAACCCAGAGGATTAAATGTAATTGCACTCCCAGTTCCCAGGTCTTTTATAATACATCATGTTCTGCAGGAGGAGACCCCTGTTGAGGAGCTCTGCCCCCTAGGGCAGAAGTCTGGAATGAAGCCAGCCAGAAGACAAGAGATCCCAGCTAGGCTTAGCTGGGGGGGGCCTATTTGCGAGTCCAGTCCAAGGATTCAGTTGGGTCAGGAAAAGGTACACTGGAGAGAGATGGGAGAAAACTGTGGGAGAGAGCCCAAGTTGTCCAGAGGTGGTGTGAGTCTAAATCTCCCTCACTAGGAAGAGCCTGGTGGATATCTGCAGGAGGTAACTGAAGATCCTGTGGCTAAGTGAGTACAAGATCATAATGCTGTAGTATGTTACAGTGTGTATCTTTAAACTCGGGAAGGAGTAAAGGTCACACTCAGCCTAGAGGTCCTGTGGGACATTTCTTGTGCAGTACAGCCAGAAATGTAGGCAGTACAGCCAGAAGTTTGTACAGTGCAACATAAATTGAAGAGTCCTCGAGTACAGTTTACAGTTCCAGAGTATCCCATGATCCCTATCCAAGTTCATCTTTCAACAATAAAAACCCTAAAAAGAAAGCCCTAAACAGATCTTTTGATCCAGATGAAGAGTGCCAAAAATGCTCTATAGGGGGTAATGGAACTTAATTCACCAGTGGCTCTTTGGGGGGGGGGGGGGGGGCAGATGTTTAATTGTTTAATGTCCATCATCTCTCCACAGCGAGAATTAGATTATGCCAGACTTAGGGTGCCATGACCTAATTTTTTTTATTGGTGAAAAGTTACCAATAAATCTGCCAAAATATTTCCCTGCTTTATTTTCACAATTCGTAAAAACTGATAAATAGCTCTGAGCAGCTTTATAGAGGAAAAAATCTGAAGAAAACATTATTTTCCACCAAAAATACGGTGAGACTTTGATTATGCACTTTTGGAAATAGGCTCTGTTGCATTACTAATATTATGAATACTGACTTGGTATTTTTGTTATACTGTAAGCTCTTTTAGAACATAAATTAGCAGTTTTCTTTTCACTCTTTCTATTTTTCCATCAGCATTCTCTCGAGAACAAGAGCAGTAATCATCCCACATCATGCGGGTAAAACAGTATGATTATGCACGTGCACTTAATAAAGGATATGAACAGGCTTATTCCCGGCGAAATTAATAGACTCGATTTTATTGCAGCTACTTGGGAATGAGATTTAGGTGACCAATATAGTTCAGCCACTATAGAGATGCCAGCTCCCTAGATGACAGTGTAATAAGTAAAATATTGTTTTCGTTTTCTCTCTGCATGTCTAAAGAGCACCACCAACTTGGTGAAATTCAGATTAGAGGTTGAAGTATGATAACAAACCAATATTCAAAAATATGGACACATTTAAAGTCAATATTCTTTTGTTTTGTATAGAGTACCTTAAAGCTACAATTTAAGTAGTACCCTCCAGACCCCGCAAAGGCACATTGGACTCTCAGGGATAAGGTGGGCTAAATTGTGACCTCAGGGTGTAGCCCAATACTGCAGCAATGTGTATAGATGGGTGCCAGTCACTTTTAGATGCAAAAATAAGAGTTTATTGACTCTCATTCACTGAAAGAGAGGGTTAGGGCATAGTAGACCCTTGGACTAGGAAGATTCTAGATAAAAGGGCAAGAGTGGTACTTACAGCCTTCACAGAAAGAGGACCTTGAAGCAGCTCCAGCACTCTGCACATTCAGCTTCTAGCTGTAGGGTCCACAGCCTAGGAAGAAGATACCATATTCCATTGAGGTCCAAATTTAAATCTAGTGTAGCGCTACTCTTGTAAGAGCCGCAGGAACACTGTCTAGGTTTCCCCACAATCTTCACTCCTCAGCCAGGCACATAGGCTCATTCACTCATTTTCTCCAATGACCAGTCTAGGGGTGTTGTTTTTGTTGTTTTATTTTTGGAGAACTTGGAAAGCATTGAGGGAATTAGGTGATATACTCCAAAAACAAGAACTCTGTACACTTGAGAACTTAGATATTCTGCAGGACAAGCTACTATATGTTAAAGTGCTTGTAGCAAACAGTGGACTTCAGCTCTAAGGTAGTAGTAGCAGTAGTAGTAGTAGTAGTAATAGTGGTGGTAGTAGTAACTCTCTTTCTTCGAGCCACAAGAGCAGTATCCCTTTAAGAAGGGAGGATAGATGGACAGAACTCTTCAGGACATCAGCCGGTGTCCCTTTTAGCTAGACCTGCAGCTGACTTCCTAGCACCAGAGGGGTTTTAGCAGCACAGAGTATCTAAGATCCTTTAGGGGTGTCTGTACTCACAAAGCACAAAGCAGCTGGACACCTTCTTCTGTGATACCAGATCAGATCTCCAGGAGACAGCCCCTCAGTCAGATTCTAGCAGAACCCAGGTCTCAGCATTCAGGCCTTCAGGCCGCCCACCTAAACGAAGCTGCAGCAGATGCAGCAACTTTGCCTGGAAAGGCAGCACAGTCTGTCAAGACTGGACTAATCCTATCCAGGAAAAGACCCAGAGCCCAGTGGGCTCACTGAATATATACAGTTACCCAGCATGCCATCAGAGTCTGCCTTTCTGTGATAGGTTGGGGCTGGATCAATATTCATGCTGCCATCTCCATAGCTCCACACCTATGATCAACGAGCTTCCCAAGCTTTCTGGATGCAGAGGGAGCTATCAGCCTGGCAGCAGCTGAACACACTGAGCAGACCTGATTAGCAGAACATAGCAGCACTGATTACAGTGCGCAACTAAATTGTCCTATTAAAATACCAACTAAATCTAGATCTAAACTTAGCACCTATCTGACAGGGTGCTGCACCAGCTTCTGCAGCCCTTCAAGACATCTGGAGTGCCTTCATGGTATTTGGATTGCCATGTTACACAAGATAGGCTGTAAGCTCAAGTCCCTGACTAGTCACATGGTCACCCTCCCCAGGCCTGAGCCAAAAACTATATCCCTTCCCCAGGCAGGAGACTCAAGGGAGAACTGAAATATTTATACCCTCCCACATTCTGCACCAGTGGCAACAAACTTTTTAGTTTGCGCTAGTTCTTTATGAACTCTACAAAATAAGTGAGCAAAACAGTCAAATGAAATAAGGTGACTTTTTGTGACAAAGTATTGCGTAGCTTTAAACATATAAACAATGCATACAATTAAGAGTGTGATTAAACAGAGCTATTGACCAGTAAACTTTCAAAAATCCATACACTTGTAACTGGGTGAAAAAAAATGCAAAAACACCCTGTTCTAACCAGGGGCGGACTGACAACTCACGGGGCCCCCGGGCAATAGGGGATCATGGGGCCCCTGTGTCCTCACCTACACTCAAAGCATACACAAAAAAGCCTATGAAAGGTACCAGGGGCATCTCATGGGGCCCCCTACTGACCCTGGACCCTCGGGCAGTGCCCGAGTGTCCGAATGGTCAGTCCGCCCATTGGTTCTAACACCACATGAACACTCCACCTCTTTACCAGATAATATAACCTCTCATCATTGAGATCATTGACACCTGTGAAGATGCTTCAGGATTTTCCTCAGACCCATTCACTAGCCATCAAATCTCTCCAGAGCAAACTTTGCATCAATAGATTGGGATGATTTCAGAACTCACCACCATTCACAGTAGCAAAAAGCCCCAAATAATATAAAGGAACGCAAAGGAACCATAGTGCATTACAATAGGCTTGAATGAAACGAGTAGACAACAGCAACATACCACTCGTCATAGTATGTGTGCGCAATGGCATCATTATCAAGCCCCACTCAATGCATTTTTTCACAGCAAATGTCCTCCGGGGGATGGTCATCCCTTTTCTCAATGTTGAAGCGAGTCAAATTATTTGATAAATGTATTTTTTTAAAGTCTAAGGTCACCTAAAATGTGTTGTAACATAACCTCTTTGAGGCTTTTCCACTTCCTAAGCCTCACCTGCTGAAAGGAAAGGCCCTTTTTGTTAAGCTGATGTGTTGTATGCCATCACTTTGGGACTACAGTTCCCCTGATCTGATGAGCCATTGCTGTGGAATGGAAGAAGTTAAGGGTAGCCACGAGGACTGGGTGTTACTGGGCAGACTGCGTTTGTATGCACGTTGTCCGTAATGTCCGTTACCAATGATAATGACATTCTTGTAGTCAAAAGAATCGAGGGGGAGTTTCTGACAACCAAGAGACAGAGGAAAGGGCTAGTTGATGCAGGATGCCATGCAACCCAGAAGTGAGGTGGCATTAACGTGAAACCAAACCTATTGATTTAAAATGGATCATCAGCCTCAAATTGTTTAACCCCTCCACTCTACCCCCCCCCCCCCACACACACACACACACAAACACATATACATACCTCCCAGTCCTCTACACAATTAGCAAGCTCTCTTTTTTTCGATTTACTTTTTTCAAAGAAAATGTTTGGCTCCACCTCCCCTTGCACATCATTCGCCAAGGCAAATGACATGCACTGTGATTCCTTTGCCTCCTAAGATATGCATGTCACATATCCCAGAAGGCATAGCCTTTCATTAAGGAAAGGAGGAGGTGCCACTGCTATCAAGGCTCATTGGTAGGCATGTCGGCTGAACCGGGAACAGCCGGCAGCCCATCAATTACATCACACACTGGGACTGTGTAAAGGATCTCAACTAATCAACCCTGGATCTGTTGGGTAGGTAGGTATGTGAAATGTGCTTATCTCACCACCATGTAAGCAGTGGTTTACAAAAAAATATTGGGGGGGAGAGCAGAGGGTGAGACTTCGCTTTAATGGTTTCCCAAGACAGCTACATTTCAAGAAATGCCATGAATGATAGCTATCATATTTGCTTGTGCTTTCAACCAAACCATCAATTCAACAAATGGCTGGTGTCATAATTGATCACATGTGCAGCATCAACTGCAGAGCAAACAGAGGCTAAGATGATAGCTTCCTTGGCTGTATAGGATAGGAGAGTTTAGCTTCTCTTTAAGATTCAAGTATTTGAAGGCACACAGTAGAGAACAAACATGGAATGCCATGGACACCAGACCTAGAAAAGCACCAAGCATCCAAATCAAAATAATCTAGTGAGGCACACAGAGTGATGAACTCCTTTTTAAAAGGGTTGATTGGACTCTGGGGCTTTCAGGGAATTCTGTGGTGCTTAATGTCACCAAGCAGTGTTTAGATTGCATTTCCTGATGACAGATACCATTTAAATCTCATGGATGCTTTTATTTCCCAAATGTCTACTCCATGAACAAGGGTAAGATAGTTTACATTGCATTTCCTGATGACAGGTACCCTTTAAATCCCATGGGCTCTCTTCCTTCCCTTGACTCGTCCAAGAACAAGAGTAACAATAACACATCTGTCTTTTTCCATGTGTCTTATTCCGAGCGCTGCACGTTTACATTGCGTGACTTTGACATCAATCCCTTCAGATAAATGGTATTATTTTCATCGTTGGCTGCATGATTAACATTATGTGCATACGTGTTGCTCTCGTAATCAAGGCACGTTCCTATACATTAAACGCGGGCGCCCAGTCCTCCTCCACTGAAGAGTAAAATTAGATTAACGGTAGCACACGGTGAATCTCCAATCACCCAGGTAGAGAATATGAGGGTAATCAACTGTAGGTAATCTCTGGCTGGATCCTGACCTGATTATTACAGCTGTGAAACTGTATCCTCCACAGCTTAAAAGACAATTCCATTTTGTAAAAAAAAAAAAATTATATATATATATATATATATATATATATACACAGTGTATATATATATATATATATATATATATATCATAACAATACAGAAAAGATACACATAATTTTTCATTAGTCTCTTTGTAATTTTATGGTAATAAAAAATACATAAATCAATTAAAATGTCATATAAGCAGATAAGAAATTTTCAATAGTAGACCATTGGAGTGGTGCCCTCACTGTTTCCTATATAGCAATGAAATCATGACAGGGCTTCTAACTGCTCGCCACCGTTTTCAAAACTAAAATACGAGTTTTGTACTAAATAAACTTTAAAGAGAGACTTCACTCCCCTGTGTCCCCCCCAACCAATCCCATCTTATGGGTGATAGTGGGTTCTCATGAGAAAGCATATTGTCCAGCAGATACAGCACTGTCCTTCTGTGATCAACTGATCTGGTGTCCTTCACCCCTATCTTGGTTAACTTAGTTATTGGGAGTCTGGCTTCCTCTTATGGGTTCAGGAAGCTAGGCTGTCAATGATGCACCAGCTCTGTCCACCCACCGCTCTGTGAATTTGCTTCCACATCCTCCTGCGATATGTGAAGGGTATATCTCAGAAGGCTACTGGAGTAGGACACATCATTATCTCCTAGACCAGGGGTGGGCAACCTGGGGCTCTCCAGCTGTTTTGGAACTACATTTCCCATGAGGCATTGCAAAGACTGGAAGTTACAAGCATGACTCTATGGGGTTTATTTACTAAAGCTGGAGAGTGCAAAATCAGACTCCCTTCTGCATAGAAACCAATCAGCTTCCAGGTTTCATTGCCAAAGCTTCATTGAACAAGCTGAGGTTAGAAGCTGATTGGTTTCTATGCAGAAGGGAGTCTGATTTTGGACTCTCCAGCTTTAGTAAATAAACCCCTATAGGTCCCATGAGATATTGCAAAACTGACAGTCACAGCTTTGACTTGCAGAGGCATGATTGAACTTGTAGTCTTGCAACAGCTGAAGAGCCACAGGTTGCCCACCCCTGTCCTAGACTAAACATGTGCTCTTCATTACAATTTATTTTGTTTATTTTTGAAGATTCCGATGTATGGACATAGTAATGAATGTCAACAAATATGAAAAAAGTTATAATGAAATTAATGAATGAATTCATTCAGATGACGTCACATGATGCATTAGTAGTGCTGGCCCATGGGGAAATTAATTCAATTTTCAAATTCGTTTGATAATTCAGATTCGGATAATTAATTTGTTGATTCAGATTAGCATGATGCCAGTCAATATTGTCCAATCAGCTCATGAAATTTCTCTTAGAGGTTTGGACTAACATCCAAAAATATTGAACCCTTCCATTTCAAATCTGTCCAATTCAATAATATATCGTATATAGTAATCTAACGGAAAAACTGCAATATTTTATAAATCCATCAGGCCCAACGAATATACAAAATGAATGCTGAAGATACGGAACAAATTATGAAAATTAATTGGTTCAACTTAAAGAATGTGATGAAGCGAAATCCTTCAATGAACGAACGCATCTGAAATGAAATAATTTCCAGCATGTACATGTCTAGCCTAGACAAAAATGGCAGCAGGGGAAAAGGCCACAGGGACAAAAAAAAAAAAAGAATGAGCCCAAGGAAACACAGATACACAGAATATAACTGGATATAACATTTTTAGGTAAAAATGATCCAGGGAATATCCGATTGCCTCTCGGGGGATCAGGAAGGAATTTTTTCCCTGCAGGAGCAAATTGGATCATGCTTTGCTGGGTTTTTTTTGCCTTCCTCTGGATCAACTGTGGGTATAGAATTATAACTTTTTTTTTTATATAATGGTTGAACTGGATGGACATTTGTCTTTTTTCAGCCAGACTAACTATGTAACTATGAAAAAAAAACTAAGTTGTTTAGATAGTGGAAAGGGTAAGGGTCCACCTTAGATTTTTTTTCCCCACAAAGTTTGACTTTGCGTTTTAGTTATTTACATCTTATTCTTTGTTTGATGCCCATCAGATAGACAGAAAGTGGGGAAAAACCTCCCAAATTGGAAGGTTGATTGATTTCCTAACCCTTGCACACTCTGCCCAAAACTAGGAATGACCTGACATCAATGCTTGTTCAGCATCCTGTTCTGTGGGAGCCGAGCATCATATATAGAAGCAGTATTTCTACCACTGCTGTCAATGGTTCCCAAGGAAGCAGCTGGTGCTGGCCATGGTCATATTTGGTCAATGATGTCACTACTATCCCTTCCTCTTTCCTCATAAAGCTGATGACAGCTTGGGGAACTGTCATTCTTGGAACTGTATGCTCTGGGTCCGTTGGGTTTTTAGTTTCAGCGAATTGGCAGACAGCGGGCATTTTGAATGATGATGATTTACATCGAAAGAATTTTGTAGGGACTTTTTTTTTTTAAGAAAGGGCTTGTCAAACATTTGAATATCTTTATTTCTATGTCACACTTTTTTGTGAATGAGTAGGGATACTGTGCAACCCTTACCTATTCACATGGGGAGGCAGTGTCAAGGGCCCTGCTTATCTTTAAAGGAGGGCTTCCAGATTTTTATAAGCCTCCCCACCTGCTGACCCCTACAACCACTGGCCAGGGTTGTGGGGAAGAGGCCCTTGCCCTCATCAACATAAGGGCATGGTGCTTTGTCAGTCCCCACCATTTTCCTGGCATGTTCGGCTGCATGCTTGATTGAATGGTCTGGTATGGATATTTAGAGAGACTTTTTTGCAAATGTATTAATTTTTGGTAATCTTGCTATAGGATGTGCAAAAGTAACATTTACAAAGAAATAAACAGATAAAACGTTTTTTTAATTGACATTGTCAGCAAATGGGATTTCATTGCTGGCCTGTGTGAAAAAAATTGCTCACAGACCCACTCCAAAGATCCCCCAAATATTTGTGAGGGCCTTTGGAGCATTCCGTATGTCTTTTTTTCATAGGATCCATAAGGGAAATGTTATTTGTTGGCAAAAAAAACATTTTCCTTTCTGGATGTCAGTGCTCCTGGCAAAATGGAATTTAGAAAAAATATGCTTGCACTGGTACTGTAAGGCAGCGTTTGTCAATCTGTATGCTGCAAAGAGTCCTCAGGGGTGCCGTGACAAGCGAACAAAAATCTGCCTGTACAGTCCGATCTGAATGTCTTCTGCCTTAATTAACTCCTGTATACAGACAGGAGGGAAAGACCACAGCCCGTATGTCCTCCCAGCTCTCTCCTCCTCTCTGCTGCTATCTGTTCTCCTGCCAGCAACCCAGTAAGCCATACGGGTGTCAGACATGTCCTTAGTAACTGGTGACATCATCGGTTGGTAGGACGCAGGTGGGCGGCTGGCAGAGCTTTTTGGGTTGCCAACAGGAGTACAGATAGGATCAGAGAGGAGGAGGTGTGGGCTGCGCTCTCTCCCTTCTGTCTCTATACAGGACTTAAAATGATTGTAAAAAGCTCAAGGTTTTTTACCTTCATGCATTATATGCATTCCGCACCACATTCAAGTGTACATCGACATTAACAGAGAAGGGACTAAATATCCTTCCAACAGCCAGCATCTGGTGAAGACTAATAGGCTAGGAACTGCTGGCGGCAGGGGGACACCAGCTGGTGGGCTCTGGAACTACAACCTTCAGGACTGAGAACTATAGTGTCACCAATAGTTGAACCATATCCTGGCAGGTACATGTTCCCCAGGACTGTGCCCCCACACCCATGCTATTTTGTTTTTCAACAGTTTACCTATTAGTCCAAAAAATGTGCAGTTTTGATTTGACAGATTTGACTCCCATTGATTTTAATGGAGTTCAGATTTGGCATCCAACCTCTTTGAAGTATGTGAAACCTTGTTTAAGCTGAGCTCCGGGCAGTTCAGCTCACTCCTACCCAGGGGCGGACTGACCATTTAAGCACCCGGGCACTGCCCGAGGGCCCGGGGTCAGTAGGGGGCCCCATGAAATGCCCCTGGTACCTTTTTATAGGCTTTTTTGGGTGTGCTTTGAGTGTGGGCAAGGACACAGGGGCCCCATGATCCTCTATTGCCCGGGGGCCCCATGAGTTGTCAGTCCACTTCTGCTCCTACCCCAAACTATGGGAAAACAATGTTTTGGCTAAAGTTGAGCTTCCATGAATAGCTTTCAGGAGATCACTAATCACAAGTATAACATTCTCTTCAGAAAGTCCAGTTTGTTTTAACACAATGGAAACAAAAAGGTAGAAAACTCACTTCTGAGGCCTTACAAATAAATGATTATTCTGTAGTTTATTATGAGTGAGGCTGAGAGTGTTGTTAAAATGTCCAAATTACATAATCTTTGAGCACTTTAAATCCAGCAAGGCTACGGGCTCACAGCATGACTTTTCATCTGGTACAATAATGTCCTGAGCTTAATACAGGAAATGTATACAAAACATGTAAAGAAATTGTTATGAATTAAAATTGTAGACTGCAGGTAGGGCTATAAGGCATGTAAAGTGATTACTAAACAAATGTTAGTGGCCTGCAAAAAATCTTTTACAATGTACAATGCTACGTAGACAAGTTAATGTGTCACCAAGAATGACGGGAAAGAGTGGAAGAAGAACTCGGCTAATTTGATGCTTCACTACAGGACCATCTGGGAACAGATAACACTAGCCTCCTGGGGAAGAGAGGTCCTTTTGGGTTTTTATTGGGAACAATGGGGATAAGGAGCATGAGATACCCCGATAAACTGTAGAACTCAACAACTTGAGGTTACCTTACTTCTGGCTGCACTGTACAAAACAAGGAATGTCCCACAGGATCTCTGTGCTGATGGTGATCTGTACTCCTTCCAGAGTTAAAATCTACACACAGTCACTACTCTTCAATATTGGGGACTTTAACTCACATAGCCACAGAATCATCAGTTGCCTCCTGCCGATTTCCCCCAGGCTCTTGCTAGTGAGGGAGTTGTAGACTCCCACCACCATAGGACAGCTGTACTCTTTACCACCAACTTCCACCTGGCTCTCTCCTGTGAGCTTCTCCAGACCCGATTTGATCTCCGGACTTGAACTTTGATTTGACCCCCCCCCACACCTAAGCCTAGCTGGGACCTTGGTATCTTAAGGAAAGTTTCTTCTAAGGTTCTGCACCAGGCGTCTCCTCCTGCAGGAATGGACCCAGGAACACTGCACCCTGCCGCTCAGGCCCCAGACCATTTATGGACTCTCTCACCACCTACTTGTCACACCTCTCCAGGGATTGGCTGGAGTGCCATAAATATTCAGGCTGCTTGTGAAATATAAATGTTAAATCACGAAAAAAGTGAAACATGTGAGAAGCACAGAAAGTCCTTCCACAATTCACATATTAATAAAAGTCCCAAAAGGTGAAGAAACATGTGAAATCAAGAAAAAGTCCTTTCACAATCCAAGTATTGCTGAAGGTGTCCCCACACTCCTACTTCCTGTTAACAAAACGTTCATCCACCACCACCACCACCACCAAGAGGCCTGTCCAGCTGTGGGAGCCACCGCAAACAGCAGTGGCTGTAGATTGTGGCAGCTCCCTCAGCTGGACAGGCCTTTTCCCCTCATGGACTCAAGGGAATCCTTACTAGAGGCTATCTTCGGGGTAGCTGACGTGCGGCAGGCAAGAGAGGTATGCACTATTTTAATTTTCCATCAAACTTCTAATGCTCCAGATGGAGGACGCGCCTTGGACCTGGAGAATCGAGGTTAATGATATTTCTAAGTGCTTTTGCTCATTTACATCTTAATGTTCTGCATTGTCGGGTAAGAGTCTACCTAAACAGTGTCACTTGGTGGTGGATGCAGGGGCGGACTGACCATTCGAGCATTCCAGGGCCCGAGGTCAGTAGGGGGCCCCATGAAATGCCCCTGGTACCTTTTTTATAGTCTTTTTTGAGTGTGGGCAAGGACACAGGGGCCCCATGATCCCCTATTGCCCAGGGACTCCATGAGTTGTCAGTCTGTCGCTTTACACATCCATCGAGCATCAATATGGCATGTTTGCCATCAAACACTTTTTGGATAAAAGTGACATACCTCCCATTCAAGTAGCTTTCCATCCATTATACCCTCACACATAATTATTTCTCCTTTCAAGGGAACTTCTACAGACAAATTATAGGCACGGCTATGGGAGCTAGATTTGCCCCTCGCTATGCCAACCTCTTCATGGGGTATTGGGAGGAGGAATCAATATGGAACAACAACCCATATTGGGGCAATCTGGCCCTGTACACCAGATATATAGACGATATCTTAATCATCTGGCAAGGGTCAGACGATGATCTGGATGGATTTCTTGCACACTGCCAAAATAACCCCTTTGGAATCGGCTTCACACATGTGGTGGATGCCAACAGTCTGGTATTCCTAGATCTTGAATTACGAGCCTATTGGATATCTACACTCCCTATTGCGGACTGTTACTCAGTGCAGTGTTGACCCAGCTGTTCTTTTATGATGTGCCTTGACTTTATTGTCATTTGTGAGTACAACACCTACTTTATTTCTTATTAAACATTTTTTATGGTAATGCACTAGGCCTGTGCGCCCTCAGTTTGTTCTTTCCTCATTTAGTATATTTGGATTTCCCCGGTCTATTTGAGGGCAGCAAGGTGTGCATGTTCCAGGACATTCTTAATGTGGTTGTAGCCTGCATCGAGTCCATCCCCAAGCGCAGGAGCATTTGTGTTTGCTGGTTCTTAGTTGTCAGTCCGTACCTGGGTGGATGCACAATCTTTTTACCAGAAAGTGTGAGGACACCTTCAGCAATAAACAGTATGGATTGTAAAAGGACTTTTTCTTGATTTCACATGTATCTTCACATTTTGGGACTTTTATTAATATTTGGATTGTGAAAGGACTTTCTTTGCATCTCACATGTTGTTTCACTTTTATTTGTGATTTAACATTTATATATCTAAACTTTTTCTTTGTGGTTTCTTTGTGGTTTATGTTATTCTATTTATTTTTAATTTGGATTTAATGCTTCTATTTGATATTATTTATGTTTAGCTATTGGTATCACAATTGCATAGTGGATGCTTTATCTTACACCTTTTTGAATACTTCAGCACAGATTTTTATATAATTTCTCTTCAAGCTGCATGCTCTTTCGTTCCTCAAACTAGGATTCTAGAATCCTCTAGAAGACAGGGACAAGTATTAGAGCAGCAGCCTGTGAAACACTGAGCAGCCCTGAACAATCAACCCCTGCCCCTCCAACAGGGGTGGACTGACAACTCATGGGGCCCCCGGGCAATAGGGGATCATGGGGCCCCTGTGTTCTTGCCCAAACTCAAAAAAGCCTATGAAAAAGGTACCAGGGGCATCTCATGGGGCCCCCTACTGACCCCGGGCCCTCGGGCAGCGCCCGAGTTTCAAAATGGTCAGTCCGCCCCTGCCCTCTGATTACATTGAAGCTAGCTAAATTTACCTAGCAGCCTACTCTACACTAGGAGGGTGCTACAAAAACAGTAGGTGAATCTACAGTTTGATGACCAGATCCCTCCAAGCCTCTCAAATCTATAGACCACTGGTGGTCAATGTTCTTTGTATAGGGGTCCTCAAGTGCGACCCCTGACAACATTAAAGGGCTGCACATAATAGCGAATGTAATGCTACAGAACACACTCAGAGACTGCAGACATGCAACAGAGGATGTTCAAAGTTGATAAAAATGCTATAGGAGTTTTGGAGACTGGAGACATGCTTGAAGAGAGAGTCAGACTGGAGACACGTTACATGAGAATGCTACAGATCACAATTACAGCGCCTTTACAGATCCGTGCCTTTGTGCTCCATGCAGCTTCCAAACAAGATGATTTAACCATATGGTTTATCGTAAGAAGGGATTAAACATGTATGGTTATACTGTCTTCCTTGGTCCCAATGTCCTCAAATGAGGAATAATCCTCTTATTTTGGGGATTTATGATACAATGAGACAACTTCTGTTTTAACAAGACTTTACTGAGCTACACAGTGATTAGATTAGTGGGCTTTTTGACTCCTTTAGTCCCTTCTCACTATAGTTTGAATGGTTATACCAGCCTTTCTCAACTTTTTCAACACGGAGGAACCCTTAATATAACTTTCCATTCTCAGGGAGCCCCTGCTAAAAATGGCGATATCTACTCATGATACATTAGTGTGATGGTCATTGGGAAGAATACCCCTCCTCTTACAGATAGCTAAAAAGACTGATGGTGTCAGTGGGAACCTATCTGAGATGCAGAAATTACTCATTGCTCAAGGAACCCCTAGCAACCTCTGGAGGTACCCTAGAGTTCTACTGTCTTGTCATTCAACACCATACCTTAGGAAAATGTCAAGCTGAAGAACCAGCGCACCAAGTTGGGAACAGCAGAATTATTATTATTATTATACAGTGTTTATATAGCGCCAAAGGGTTTGCTCAGCGCTGTACATTAGCAAGGGGGACGGAACATGAGAGAAGACAGTAACAATACAATACACGAGGGGTTCGAGGGCCCTGCTCTTTCGAACTTACAATCTAGGAGGGAGGGGATAGTGGTACAGGAGGAAATGGCTGTGGGGGATGGAGTGGTAGGAGGAGTGGAGGAGATCGGTTGTTAGGTGAGGGCGGGGTAGGCTTCCCTGAAGAGATGGGTTTTTACGGTGCGCCTGAAGGTGAGGAGAGTAGGTGATAGTCTGATGGATTGGGTTAAGGAGTTCCAGAGGATGGGCGATGTCCTGGAGGCGGGCATGGGAGGAGGAGACCAGGGAACTAGAGAGAAGGAGGTCTTGTGAGGAGTGGAGTGTGCGTGTTGGGCGGTACTTGGATATTAGGTCAGTGATGTAGTTCGGGGCAGTATGGTGGACAGCTTTGTACGTCAGTGTTAGGATTTTGAATTTGATCCGTTGGGCAATCGGAAGCCAGTGGAGGGATTGGCAGAGGGGGGTGGCGGAAACATGAAACATTAAGGGTACAGAGGACCCCTTCCCCCAGGTTAATTGACAGGACTTCCTCTGGTGCCAGACTAACTTGCACTTGCCAGCAGAGAAAAGGCAGATCCAGCGCTGTACTGTATAATCACATCAACATGAAGGATACATCCAGATCGCGATGACGTCATGTGCTTGGCACCACTCTAATGTGTTCCATCAAATACGATATTATTAAAGCAGTGTTGAGAATGTCATATTTGACGAAACACATCTTTGCGGTGCAACGCATGTGACATTATCACGACATGGATGTGTCCTTTATGTTGACGTCTTTTCTCTGTTGGCAAGTGTTGGCAGAGATTTTTCTCTGTTTTGAGTTTTGACAGGGTCACTTCAACTGCAAGATGACTAAATAACAACTGCAAATTATTTGAAATTCACACCATGCTTTTCTAATATGAAATAAAGATAGAAAATACATATTAAAATCCATGATAGGTTTTGTTTAAGAAAGGAACAGCTTTGCCAAGAAACATCATGTCAGAATGAAAGAGTATGTAAACCCAACATTTCATATTCCTGATATGTGCCTGCTATACCATGTACTTGTATAAAAAAGTCTCCTGTTCTCTTTGTATTGCTTTCTTTGTGTTAAATCTCTGATGTTCCTGCCAGTCCCTCTGCTTTTCTATTAAAAACTGACCACATTAGGCTTGAGAGCACAGCGTGGTCAGTTCTTAATCTGTACTGGTAACTCAGCCTGCTCTCTTCCAATGATAAGAGTTGTCTTGACACTCCCCCCCCCCCCCTGCACAGCCACTGGAATATCAGTGTGCTGCAGTTTCACCCACCCACCTCTTATGCAGTCTATAGCAGAGGGAATGAGATCACTTATAAAAACGTGAAAAAAGTGTTCCCAATTTTTTTTTTATATCTATACACAAAGGTTTTGCCTTCCATTTATATTTTAAACTGAATGGGTTGTTTTTCAAGGTGAAGGGTTACTATATATATATATATATATATATATATATATATATATCCAGTGCTCAGCATAAATGAGTACACCCCAACATATTTGTCAGAAAACCTTTCCTTTCCTTTCAGAATCAACATTTTCTATTACAAAAAATGCTCCCACAAATTCGAGTCATTGATTGCAAACAAGATTTGTTCAGTTTCACACGCAAAAATTTATTTTTCCTAACAAATGCATTCAAGACCATGTTGCAAAAATGAATAAACCGCAATGAAAGTCTTATGCAGGCCATAGATGGATCGTAATTCGGCCGATTTTTCGTCCGGAAGATAAATCTACCGATTATCTTATCGTTAGTGGACGATTTCGTCGGCCGTTTTTCGTGTATTTTGGACTTTCAGATTATCGGTGATGTTGGAAAATTTTCGGAAAACGCCCGACTTTATCCTCATTGATGGTCAAAAACGGACGATCGTTTTCCGAAAATTTTATGCGCATGTGCAGTGACCTGGAAAGAGAAGTTTGCAGCGTACGAAGTTTCGTTTCCGTTACAAATTAAAAATAAAAATGACATCATTTCCCGTTATAGGTTACTCATTAATCGGCCGATTTTCGTAATAATTGGTGGTCAGGTAGGTTTTTTAGACCGACCGATAGTTCGTTAATCGACCGAAAATCGGCCGAATTACGATCCATCTATGGCCTGCATAAGGAGGGAAGCTAAATTTTAGACAACAAAATCCTAATTAACAAGAATTCAACTCCAGGTGAGTCTCATTATTCATTAACCTCCCTGGCGGTATTCCCGAGTGTAGCTCGGGGTAACATTTCAGTACCAAAAGCGGTAACCCCGAGCTACACTCGGGAATACCATGCGGCGCTGCTCCGACATGTGTTCTTCACTTACCTTACCCTGCGCTCCCACGATGTGTCCCCTGCAGCGTCCCCGGCAATCTCCTCTGGCCGATGCCGGCATCCGGCTTCTGTGTCCTGTCCCTGTGACGTCGGGACGTACGGGCGCCGCCGCCGCCAGCGGCGGGAAATTTAAAAATTTTAAAAAATGTCATTTTTTTTTTTTTTTCATTTTACACAGTAAAACATTGCTGTTTCAACCTATTTCACATACATTTTGTCCCGAGTGCTTTGTCCTGCGCCCTGCCTGCATTTTGTCTGTTCTTTCTGCCTGGAAACTGAGAAATGTCCATGGCGTCCAAAAAGTGTCCCTTTAGGTCAAAAGCGGTTTTAGACCGGCTAGAGAACAGCGATAGTAAATCAGAACCACTTACAGAATTGAGTGATAATGATTCGTGGGGGAAATTCGTCATCAGAAACTGAAAACGATTCTGCGACTGAGCTCAGCAATGTGCGAACTTGGCGCTATATTTCAAATTTCAGTGTTTTTGGTTTGATTATATTATTGAATTAAATTTTTTATTATTTTTATATTATTTTTATGATTATTTATTAAATTATAATTTATGATTTTGTGTTTCAAATTTTATCCTACCCGGGATGTTTACTAGACTCTTGTTCAGACAGATTTCAGTGAGTTTTTCCTAAAAATTACAGCCTACAATAAAAAAAATACATATTTCCATGCACAAAAATGGTACCGCTTTCAGCACCAAAAATCTGAAATAATCATACCGCCAGGGAGGTTAAACAGGTGTCCAGCAGACAGGTGATTATAAAAGGGCGTTACTTAACAAAGAAAACCCCTCCCATTTCATGCTGTCAGCAATGGCACCACATAGAAGAGAAATGTCAAAAGGCCTGAGAAAGAAAATCATTTCTTTACACAAGAAAGGTGAAGGCTACAAGAAGATCAGCAAAGCTTTATTTATAAGTCAGAGTACTGGAGCAAAAGTGATACAAAAATGTAACAAAGATGGAACTGCAACCAGGGGCGGACTGACCATTTGGAAACTCGGGCACTGCCCGAGGGCCCGGGGTCAGTAGGGGCCCCATGAGATGCCCCTGGTACCTTTTTCATAGGCTTTCTTGAGTTTGGGCAAGAACACAGGGGCCCCATGATCCCTTATTGCCCGGGGGCCCCATGAGTTGTCAGTCCGCCCCTGACTGCAACCATCTCACAGAGATGTCCAGGCCATCCATGGAAGCTAACACCTCGACAGCAGCATCTTCTGATGAGAAGGGTTGAAGAAAATAGTCATGCAAGTTCACTGCAGTTAGCTAAAGAAGTAGAAAGTCAAATTGGGGTGACTGTTTCCACAGTACACAATACGATGTACACTGCAGATGAATGTCACGCATGGGTGTTGTCCACGGAGGAAGGCTCTCCTAAAGCCCATGCACAAAAAAACCCACCTAGAATTTGCCTGGGCCATGCTGAAAAAGAAGAAGACTACTGGGATTCTGAACTCTGGAATGATGAGACCAAGATAAATGTTTTTGGAACTGATGGCTTCAAAACTGTATGGTGTCGCAAAGGTGAGGAGTACGAAGAAAAATGAATGGTGCCTACAGTGAAACATGGTGGTGTTAGTGTCCTTCTGTGGGGCTGCATGAGTACTGCTGGTTTTGGGGAGCTGCATTTCATTAATGGTATCATGAATTCACAGATGTACTTCTCTATATTGAAATAGAAGATGCTACCATCACTCCATGCTCTTGGACGTCGTGCAGTTTTCCAACATGACAATGATCCAAAACACACATCTAAGGCCGCTGTTGCATTTCTGAAGAAGAACAGGGTGAACATGATTCAGCAGCCAAGTATGTCTCCTGATCTGAACCCAAAAAAACACCTATGGGGAATTTTGAAGAGACAAGTTGAGCATCACTCTCCATCCAGCATCCAGGCTCTAAAGAGGTCATCTTGAAGAATGGAAAAAGATCGATTTTGTAATATGTCACCAACTTCTTCATTCCATGCCTAGAAGACTTGGTGCTGTCCTGTTATATCATTAACCTCACGTTCTTGTAATGAGCTAAACAAATGTTCTATAAAACTCAGTTTTGTCAAAATTGTGGAAATTGTTCTTGTGTTCATTGAGATATTGATTAAAATCTTACTTCTCAAAAGGGGTGTTCTCATTTATGCTGAGCACTGTATATGCTTTAAAATTCTGTTATAACTAATATTATTTCTATTTTCTTTTCTTTCTTTAAAGAAGTTGTAAACTTGGGACATTAAATATGAACAAAGCATATCACTGCATAGTGTGTATTTGCCTCAAACCAGAGCAATAAGTATAATTTCTGTCTGCTGCCTCCTTCCTATGCTATCAGCATGAATCATTTCTGACAAGTTTTCCTGACACCAAGAGAAAAAAAGGGGAGGGAACTCCAGGACACAGCTTGTGTTTGCCAGCCTCAGCTCTGTTCCTGTGTGCTGTGTGAAGGGGGGGGGTGCGGGTGGCCCTTCCCTCCAATGAGGTCTCAATGAGCTCTGTAGAGCTGTAGAGAAGAGAGGGCTGCTCATAAACAGGTACAACCTATGCAGGAGGTTTCATTTCTGTGTATTACCTGAGGCCAGTCACTTCACTGGGTATATGCAGGGGTGCATTTTCCACAAAGCAAACAAGGCATTTGCCTTTGGTGGCACTTTTCAGGCCCCCCCCCCCGAAAGAAGGCTGTGGGTCCTTCTTATCACCGGGGCTGAGCAGCAGAGCAGAGTGAAGGGAGTGCTGCCCCCTGTAAGAATGGCCGCTGGTTCTCCTGGGCAGCAGAGCGGACTGAAGGGAGCACCAGCCCCTGAAAGAATGGCTGCTGGTTCTCCTGGGCAGTAGAGCGGAGTGAAGGGAGCACCAGCCCCCCAAAGAATGGCTGCTGTTTGTCCTGGGAAGCAGAGCGGAGTGAAGGGAGCGCCATTCCCCGGAAGAACGGCCGCTGGTTCTCCTGGGCAGCAGACCAGAGTGAAGGGAGCGCTGGCCCCCTGAAGAACGGCCACTTGTTCTCCTGGGCAGCAGAGCGGAGTGAAGGGAACACCACCCCCCCATGAAGGAAGGCCACTGGTCCTCCATATCACCGGGACTGAGCAGCAGAGTGGAGTGAAGGGAGCGCTGCCCCCTGTAAGAACAGCCGCTGCTTCCCCTGGGCAGCAGAGGGGAATGAAGGGAGCGCCACTCCCCAAAGAATGACTGCTGGTTCTCCTGGGAAGCAGAGCAAAGTGAAGGGAGCGCCATCCTCCGGAAGAACGGTCACTGGTACTCCTGGGCAGTAGAGCGTAGTGAAGGGAGTGCTGCTCCCTGGAAGAACGGCAGCTGGTTCTCCTGGGCAGCAGAGCAGAGTGAAGGGAGCGCCGCTCCCAGGAAGAACGCTCACTGGTTCTCCTGGGCAGCAGAGCAGAGTGAAGGGAGCGCCATCCTCTAGAAGAACGGCTGCTGGTTCTCCTGGGCAGCAGAGCAGAGTGAAGAGAACGCTGCCCCCCCCCCCAGAGGAATGGCCACTGGTTCTCCTGGGCAGCAGAGCGGAGTGAAGGGAACGCTGCCCCCCCCAGAAAAACAGCCATTGGTTCTCCTGGGCAGCAGAGCAGAGTGATTGGAGCAGCCATGAAACTCCGGGAACAGAGCCGCTGTGATAGTGAGTCTCTCTCTCCGGGGGGAAAGGAAGAGCGGGAGTCATGGGGGCCATGGCATACGGTTGAGCCACAGGTTTGGTGGCAGCAGATTTTTTGTATTGCTTAGGGCAGCACAAATTCTAAATTCACTCCTGGCTATATGTAAGGGTTTACTACCACTTTAAATAACTTGTACTGTGACTCCTAGGACACCGGTTGCCATTGTAAAATTTATACCAAATTAAAAAAAAAATCTATTTTAGAACTGTTGAATAATAATAATAAGTACAGCTCAGCACACCCAAAAGAAAAAAATGGTCATAAAAAATGTCCTTAAATAGCAAAATGTAAATCTTTAAGTTCTGTTTCCAAAGGAATTTCTGCTCGGCGGAGCACCTAAATGTGACCTGAATAATTCCACCTTATTGAGAAGGATGAGTCATTAAGGCTTACTTAACAAGCCATTTGTCACCGTCACCTACTTCAGATTAAAATGAGGTTAAATCATCATAATTACTCACTCGGCAATTTTCACTATCTAATCACGCCGGTTTAAAGAAAAAAAAAAAGGGAAAAAAAAAAGAAAGGAACGGAGAGCTTTAACGTGATTGAAAGATCTCTCGTCTTTCAGGTTACTTTAAAGAGACTTCAATGCCATTCTGTAAATTTCATTACCAGAGACTGTTATAAATTTATCCGAAGATTTGCAGATTATAGACGGCTAAATTAATTGGCCAAAAATTAGGAGACGGTGCCATTCAAATGTGGAATTCTTTGAATCTTGTATGAAAGTATCAAAAGATAACATCCAGAATGGCGTGGTCTACTGAGTACATATTTTATGTAAAGTCTCTCTATGAAACTGATTTTTCCTGCAACTTCCACATTTATGCTTCTTCTTTCGTAAGATTTTTCACCCCTTTCCTGACCATGCCAATTTTCAGCTTTCTGCGCTTTCGTACTTTGAATGGCAAATGCGCGGTCATGCAACAATGTACCCAAGTTAAATTTTTATTATTTTTTGAGACAGATAGAGCTTTCTTTTGGTGGTATTTAATCACCACTGGGGGTTTTATTTTTTGCTAAACAAACAAAAAAAGATTATGAAAAAAACCCTTTTCCTTCATTATTTTGCAAATAAGTAATTTTTCTTCTTCACTGATGTGCACTAATGAGGCTGCTTTGATGGGCACTGATAGGCTGCACTGGTGGGCACTGATAGGCTGCACTGAAGGGGCTGCACTAATGTGCACTGATGAGGCTGCGCTGCACTGAAGGTGCTGCACTGATGGGCACTGATGAGGCTGCACTGATGAGGCTGCACTGATGAGGCTGCGCTGCACTGAAGGGGCTGCACTGATGTGCACTGATGAGGCTGCACTGCACTGAAGGGGCTGCACTGATGTGCACTGATGAGGTTGCGCTGCACTTAAGGGGCTGCACTGATGGGCACTGATAAGCTGTAGTGTTGGGCACTGATGAAGAGACACTCTTGAAGAGGCACTGATGAGGCTGCATTTTTAAGGTGGCACTAATGTGTACTGATAAGCTGCACTAATATGCACTGATGAAGAGACACTGTTGAAGAGACACTGTTGAAGAGGCACTGATTAGGCTGCGCTTTTAAGGTGGCACTGATGGGGCTGCACTAATGGACAGTGATGAGGCAGCACTGATGGGCACTGATAAGCTGCCCCGATGTTCTCTGATGAAGAACACTGATAAGGCTGCACTTTTAAGGTGGCACTGATAGGTGGCACTCATGGGCACTGATATGCTGCACCAATGGGGCTGCACTGATGGGCACTAATATGCTGCACTGATGGCGCTACACTGATAACCAGGGCACTGATGATGAGTGCCCTGATTATCCCATCACAGGAAATCTAGTTATCCTTTCCTCTGACAGTGACAGCGCTGAGGAAAGGAAATGTTGATAACCGGCATTTGTTTACATGTGATTGGACACAGCTGATCACATTTTAAGAGCCAACATCTTCACCCTGATTGGTGATAAGCTGTGTCCAAGGAGGTGCGCATGAATGGTAAGAGTGGGAGGACATCGAATGACATCCTCCCAGAACGAGAGCGGTCCTGCACAGACGCCATTGTATAATAGGCTAGGCAGGAACCAGTTAAAGAGTAACTCCACTATTGTTGAGTAAAAAAAAAAGGAACGTTCCCCTCCGGGCGACTTATGTACATTGCAGGGATTTGCCTATTTGTTGTTATTCTGAAGGAACAGTTTGTTTGTGTCCATGTGCAGATTGAATGTTAATGGGAGTAACTTTATAATTATCAATCAGCTGTTGCACTTGCAGGGTTCTAAAGGTGAAATGGGCAGGGTCTGCATCCTTTTAGACATGATTTCCCTTTGGGAGTATCCCACCAAAAATAGTATGTTTGTTGCAGGGGATGCCTAAAATCTGACTTGTATCTTAGTGCAGACTTCTGACTAGTTTTGTAACACTCCAACAGACGGTAGCACAAGGCTGTACGCACAGTCACAGGTAGCACCTAAATTCATTAGTCAGTGTGCCAAAAGACATTGTCCTGTGTACATCGGGAGCTGTGCAACTGGTGCTATTCTGACCACGCTGCTATTTTATCATGGACAGCAAGTTAGAACAAAGAGCAAACGTGAAATTCTGCGTGAAACTAGGCAAATCACTGGATCTCCGCAATGATGTCAAAACAGCAACCTTTGAGCTGGATCTAAATCTTTAGGAAGAGTTCTGTAGCCTCCCTAGCGGTCTGATTATGTCCATATTTCTGTGCTCAAAGTGGTACATTTTTTTGCATGGAAATATGTATTTTTTTTTATTGTAGGCCTGTAATTTTTAGGAATAACTCACTGAAATCTGTCAGAACAAGAGTCTAGTAAACATCCCGGGTATGTTAAAATTTGAAACACAAAATCATAAATTATAATTTAATAAATAATCATAAAAAATAATAATTTAATAATAATAAATTTAATTCAATAATATAATCAAACCAAAAACACTGAAATTTGAAATATAGCGCCAAGTTCGCACATCGCTGAGCTCAGTCACAAAATCGTTTTTAGTGTCTGATGACGAATTTCCCCACAAATCATTATCACTCAATTCTGCAAGTGGTTCTGATTTACTATCGCTGTTCTCTAGCCGGTCTAAAACCGCTTTTGACCTAAAGGGACACTTTTTGGACGCCATGGACGTTTCTCAGTTTCCAGGCAGAAAGAACAGTAAAAATGCAGGCAGGGCGCAGGACAAAGCACTCGGGACAAAATGTATGTGAAATGATTTGATACAGGAATGTTATACTATGTGATTTTAGTGTATTGAGTGAATGTCACTTTTTCACATTTTTAAATTTCCCGCCGGTCCATCCCCCGTACGTCCCGACCTCGCAGGGGACGGAACCCAGAAGACAGATGCCGGCATCGTCCGGAGGAGATTACAGGGGACACTGCAGGGGGGACATCGCGGGAGAGCAGGACAAGGTAAGTGATCGAGGGATCGCAAGCAACGCTGCAGGGTATTCCCGAGTGTAGCTCGGGGGTTACCGCTTTTGGTACTGAAACTTTACCCCGAACTACACTCGGGAATACCTCCAGGGAGGTTAAGCGCATGTGCCATTCAAAACAGCTCAAACAACTCATTGCAGCATCACTGTAAACTTGCCAAATCATGTCATACGTCTGTGTGGAAGATTTGCCCAGTTTCATGCAGAATTTCACATTTGCTCATTGTTCTAACTTGCTGGAAGAGCCATCCACAACCATTTCCAATGGAAGGTTCTCATCCAAGATTTTCCAATACACGGCCCCGTCCATTGGCCCCTCAACGACTTGTCCTCTAAATCAATACAGCGGTACTAATGTTCATACAAAGCTAAATAGACACTGAGTAAGGATGAACAAAATTTTACGTTTTTATTTCCGCAAACTATCAGTAAGAATTAGGAGATTTTAGCAAAATGTCTCAGTTTTTAGCGAGATGCATTGGGGTTAATGGTGAAGGCAGAATCACTGTAGTTTATAGGGGGAACAGTGGGCTTCAAATGGCTTCTGAAGGTTATGGAAACCCTGGATCTGTTTTTTTTTTTTTGCTCAAAATAAATCCCTTTTTCACAGAAAGACAATGGAAAAATAATAATGCAACAAAACACAAAAACATATTAAAAGCAAAAAAATAAAAACCACAAATAGAGAAAACACTAAATAAAATAAACTAACCTAAATGTCCTCTAGATCAATGAAAAAGGTACTGATTACCACAGATGATGTGTACTAGCAAAGCTAAATTAATACTAAGGATGAGAAAATGTAAAGTTTTTATTTCCTCAAAATTTCAGCAAAATTCAGGAAACGTTACAAAAAATTCACCATTTTTAATGAGACGCATTGGGGTTAATGATGAAGGCATAATCATTGTCATTAAAAGGGGGGACAATGGGCTTCAAATGGCTTCTGATTTTGTATTGAAGCTCCTTTCAGATCCTACTTCACAAGCAGGAAAATGAAAACAAAAATGCAACAATACACAAAAAATTCAGCAAAATTCAGGAAACGTTACCAAAAATTCACCATTTTTAGTGAGATGCATTGCTGTTAATGGTGAAGGGAAAATCAATGTAATTTTTAGGGGGGACAATGGGCTTCAAATGGCTTCTGATTGTTATTGAAGCTCCTTTCAGATCCTTCTTCACAGGAAGGACAATAAAAAAAGGCAACAATACACAAACAAATATCAGCAAAATTCAGGAAACGTTACAAAAAATTCACAATTTTTAGTGAGATGCATTGGGGTTAATGGTGAAGGAAGAATCAATGTCATTTTTAGGGGGGGTAATGGGCTTCAAATGGCTTTTGATTGTTATTGAAGCTCCTTTCAGATCCTTCTTCACTGGAAGGAAAATGAAAAAAAAAATGCAACAATACACAAAAAATTCAGCAAAATTTAGGAAATGTTACCAAAAATTCACCATTTTTAGTGAGATGCATTGGGGTTAATAGTGAAGGTAAAATCAATGTCATTTTTAGGGGGACAATGGGCTTCAAATGGCTTCTGATTGTTATTGAAGCTCATTTCAGATCCTTCTTCACACGAAGAACAATGGAAAAAAAATGCAATACACAAAAAAATTTCAGCAAAATTCAGGAAACGTTACCAAAAATTCACCATTTTTAATGAGATGCATTGGGGTTAATGGTGAAGGAAGAATCAATGTCATTTTTAGGGTGGACAATGGGCTTCAAATGGCTTCTAATTGTTATTGAAGCTCCTTTCAGATCTTTTTTCACAGGAAGGATAATGGAAAAAAATGCAACAATACACAAAAACATTTCAGCAAAATTCAGGAACCATTACCAAAATTCACCATTTTTAGTGAGATGCATTGGGGTTAATGGTGAAGGTAAAATCAATGTCATTTTTAGGGGGGGCAATGGGCTTCAAAGGGCTTCTGATTGTTATTGAAGCTCCTTTCAGATCCTTCTTCACAGGAAGGACAATTAATAAAAGGCAACAATACACAAACAAATTTCAGCAAAATTCAGGAAACGTTACAAAAAATTCACCATTTTTAATGAGATGCGTTGGGGTTAATGGTGAAGGAAGAATCAATGTCATTTTTAGGGGGGATAATGGGCTTCAAATGGCTTCTGATTGTTATTGAAGCTCCTTTTAGATCCTTCTTCACTGGAAGGAAAATGAAAAAAAAAATGCAACAATACACCAAAAATTCAGCAAAATTCAGGAAACGTTACCAAAAATTTACCATTTTTAGTGAGATGCATTGGGGTTAATGGTGAAGGTAAAATCAATGTCATTTTTAGGGGGGTCAATGGGTTTCAAAGGGCTTCTGATTGTTATTGAAGCTCCTTTCAGATCCTTCTTCACAGGAAGGACAATGGAAAAAAAAATGCAATACACAAAAAAATTTCAGCAAAATTCAGGAAACGTTACCAAAAATTCACCATTTTTAGTGAGATATATTGGGGTTACATAGTTACATAGTTAGTCTGGCTGAAAAAGGACAAAAAGTCCATCCAGTTCAACCATAGAAAAAAAAAAAGTTAGAATCCTACACCCACCGTTAATCCAGAGGAACAAAGGGGGTTAATGGTGAAGGTAAAAATCAATGTAATTTTTAGGGAGGACAATGGGCTTCAAATGGCTTCTGATTGTTATTGAAGCTCCTTTCAGATCCTTCTTCACAAAAAGGACAATGGAAAAAAAAACCCAAAAAAACAAATAATGCAACAATACACAAAAAAATTATTAAAGAAAAAGAAAAGCAAAAAAACACAAATATAAAGAACACAAAATAATATAAAACTTAAATGCCATCAAAATAAATAAAAAAAAAAAAGTATGTAATTGTTTAAAAGCAAATTTCGCCTAAGCAAAGTAACAAACAACATGGTAATCTCTCAGTAAAATCAATTTTGGTAATTTCTCAGTGAAATCAATTTAGCTACAATCACAATGCTCATCCTTATTACTAAAATTGCCTTCAGCTGTAGTTTGTGGAGCTTGCAACCCAAGGAAAGTAACAGTGCATGCACCTGAAGACCTTTTTCTTTTTTGTTTTTTCCTCTATCATTAAAATGAAAGAAAATTGTAGCTGCAGAAGCAAAAAAATAAAATGTTAAAAATCGTAAGCAGCTTTTAGCTAAAGTCGGTAAGTAAACATTTTTAGTTTTTTTGCTCAGCAGAAGAACCTGTTTTCTCAAAATTGGGGAAATGAGTGCTTTCTTTTGTCCACACTAATTTGCTGCTAATTTTTATATTCTCTCCAATTTATAAGATCTCAGGGATGGCTGATGAATTTGCTCCACTTGCAGTTTGTGAATGTGAACCTGCGATTCTTCACTTTTGGTACTTTTGGACGTTCTGTCGGCAACAAAAAAAAATTCCACTTTAACGGAAAAAAAAAGAGCTGAACAAAACATGGTAAAAACGCATCAAAAACATGCTGAAAAATGCAAAACGAACTGCCAAAAGCACTGCAAAATGGACAAAAAGCAAACTGCATAGGTGTGAACAGGGCCAGGGGCGGACTGACAATTCATGGGGCCCCCAGGGTATAGGGGATCATGGGGCCCCTGTGTCCTTGCCCAAACTCAAAAAAGCCTATGAAAAAGGTACCAGGGGCATCTCATGGGGCCCCCTACTGATCCCGGGCCCTCGGGCAGTGCCCGAGTTTCCAAATGGTCAGTCTGCCCCTGAACAGGGCTTGAGAGGTCTAGAGGAGTCCATGCCTTGGCAGGTTATTGTGGTCAGCCCGGGTTCACACTGATGCGGAATTCACAGCGATTTCAGTGCAAATTCCACACTGCATCACAATTGAATCCCATTCATGTGAACCGCTGCGGGTGTGTATGTTAACAACATCCCGAAAGCGGTCTGCAAAACGTGGTGTGATGTGCAGAATCGGGTTGCATAGGTGTGAATACCCATGCGATCCGATTCTAGTGCGGACCCAAAAAAGGTTCCTGCACCTTTTTGGTGCTGGTGCGGTGCAATTTGAACCATATATAATGCATGGCTCCAATCACACCGCACACAAATCGTATTTGATTGGCACAGGAGTGCGGTTCCTGTGCACATCACATGTGCTATACCACGTATATGTGAACCCGGGCTCAAAGTTGTTAAGGCTGATCGGGGTTTATACAACCATCAATTAGTAAAATTCAATGCAGCTGCAGAATCAATTGTTTCCTATACATAATCCCATGTCACAGTAAGAGGCATGTATAAGGCTGGCCATACACTATACAATTTTCTGTTCAATTTCTGCCCAATTTCCTTTAAATTTACCTTCAACTATGTAGCGCAAGGGCCTGTCTAATTGGATACAATTGAAAGTGTAGTTTAGGTTTGACCTCATATTATATGGTTTTTGGTAAATCTAAAGCAAAATTCTCAAGAAAATTGTATAATGTATGGCCAGCCTAATGCAGGCCATAGATGGGTCAAGAACCGGTCGTTTTTTTTAAAAATAAACCAAAAATCGGTTGTTCAATAGGCTGATGTTACCACCAACTGTAAAAAAAATGGCCGATTTTCGTCCCAACTACGGCCGGCATTTAATTACATCTGTCCTTTGCAGAGAGCTGCGCTATTATATTTGACATGAAAAAGTATTGCGGTTGCAACAATGTATCTATTTGTATCCATTTCGGATACAGATGTTTTTATTCAGATACAAATAGATACATTGCTGCAACCGCAATACTTTTTCATATCAAATATAATAGCGGACTGGAATTCTTATTCTTCTTTTCTTCTTCTTTTTCTTTTTTTTCTTCTTCCTCTTCTTTTTTTCTCCTTCTTCTTCTTCCTCTTCTCTTCTTCTTCTTTTACTTCTTCCTCTTCTTTTCTTCTTCTTTTTCTTCTTCTTCTTTTTCTTCTTCTTGCAGGTCACGGCTCATGCATAGATTTTTTATCGGTAAAAAGATCGACCAATTTGCCCATCATTGCCGGGATCGGCCGATTTTTTTCCAACTTCACCGATAAAAAAAATGTGCCAAAACCCCAAAAAATGGCCTACCAATTAACCCATTAACGGTGCAAAAATCGGCCGAATTTCGACCCATCTATGGCCTGCATAAGGCTGGCCATACACCATACAATTTCAACTATGTAGCACAAGGGCCTGTCTAATTGGATACAATTGAAAGTGTTGTTTAGGTTTGACCTCATATTATATGGTTTTTGGTAAATCTAAAGCAAAATTCTCAAGAAAATTGTATAACGTATGGCCAGCCTAAGGCATACTATACCTGCATTTCATGAAGATGATATTGTACAGTTATAGCTTTTATTATATCATTTTTCATCTGTATATATCCTCAGTAAAGCATTGAGGTAGAATCTAATATCATGGATATTTCTCAATATGTATTTCACCAAATCATTGTAAGCCGAGCGTCACCCCTTATATTAAAGTGTTATTAAACCCCCAACAGTACAATCAGTCTGTATATGCAGTAAATCATGCTTGTTATACTCACTGTGGAACTGAAGGGGTTAATCCTCTGCATTGTGTAAAAAGGTTGTTTGCTCCTGTCTTCTCTGATCCTCCCCTTCTTCCACAGTCTCCAATTCATCTGCTGATAGAACAGAGCTTTGGGGGCAAGCTGCACATGCTCAGTTTGGTGTGTGTTGCTAGAGATATTTTTTTTTCCTTTTCTCAGGAGAGTGCATGTGATCAGCACAGGGCCAATCAGACAGAGGGTCGGGGGTCCTGCAGCCTCATAGGACAATCAGGGGAGAATGAAAACTCTTCCTACAAGCTTTAACCAGTGCTCTGCTGGACACTGATAGAAGTCACAAGACTGCTATATACTGTTGATGAGAAAAGGTATTTAGCAGTTTATATTTACTAAAGTAATTGCAATTCCATGTTCTGTGTACTGTGGGAGACCAGATATAGTGAATGCGGGGTCCGGGGAGACCAGATATAGTGAATGCAGAGTCCGGGGAGACCAGATATAGTGAATGCAGAGTCCGGGGAGACCAGATATAGTGAATGCAGGGTCCTGGGAGACCAGATATAGTGAATGCAGGGTCCAAGGAGACCGGATATAGTGAATGCAGGGTCCGAGGAGACTAGATATAGTGAATGCAGGGTCCGGGGAGACCAGATATAGTGAATGCAGGGTCCGGGGAGACCAGATACAGTGAATGCAGGGTCCGGGGAGGCCGGATATAGTGAATGCAGGGTCCGGGGAGACCGGATATAGTGAATGCAGGGTCCGGGGAGACCAGATACAGTGAATGCAGGGTCCGGGGAGGCCGGATATAGTGAATGCAGGGTCCGGGGAGACCGGATATAGTGAATGCTATGTCCAGGGAGAGCAGATATAGTGAATGCAGGGTCCGGGGAGACCAGATATAGTGAATGCAGGGTCCGGGGAGAGCAGATATGGTGAATGCAGAGTCCGGGGAGACCAGATATAGTGAATGCAGGGTCCGGGGAGACCAGATATAGTGAATGCAGGGTCCGGGGAGACCAGATATAGTGAAGGCCGGGTCCTGGAGACCAGATATAGTGAATGCTATGTCCAGGGAGAGCAGATATAGTGAATGCAGGGTCCTGGGAGAACAGATATAGTGAATGCCGGATCCAGGGAGACCAGATATAGTGAATGCGGGGTCCGGGGAGACCAGATATAGTGAAGGCAGGGTCCGGGGAGACCAGATATAGTGAATGCAGGGTCCGGGGAGACCAGATATAGTGAATGCAGGGTCCGGGGAGAGCAGATATGGTGAATGCAGGGTCCGGGGAGACCAGATATAGTGAATGCAGGGTCCGGGGAGACCAGATATAGTGAAGGCCGGGTCCGGGGAGACCAGATATAGTGAAGGCCGGGTCCTGGGAGACCAGATATAGTGAATGCAGGGTCCTGGGAGAACAGATATAGTGAATGCCGGATCCAGGGAGACCAGATATAGTGAATGCGGGGTCCGGGGAGAACAAATATAGTGAATGCAGGGTCCGGGGAGAACAGATATAGTGAATGCAGGGTCCTGGGAGAACAGATATAGTGAATGCAGGGTCCTGGGAGACCAGATATAGTGAATGCAGGGTCCTGGGAGACCAGATATAGTGAATGCAGGGTCCGGGGAGACCAGATATAGTGAATGCAGGGTCCGGGGAGACCAGATATAGTGAATGCAGGGTGCGGGGAGAACAGATATAGTGAATGCGGGGTCCGGGGAGACCAGATATAGTGAATGCAGGGTCCGGGGAGACCAGATATAGTGAATGTGGGGTCCATGGAGACCAGATATAGTGAATGCAGAGTCCAGGGAGACCAGATATAGTGAATGCAGGGTCCGGGGAGAACAGATATAGTGAATGCGGGGTCCGGGGTTTAGTAACACTTTAAGGCATGAAGACAATGGTACAGGATGGATTGATTTTCTACAAGCTTAAAGTCCAGCTTAGATGATATCCATGGCTCCCTCCAGAGATACAATGGAGAAATTAGTGTAGACAGATGTGAATGATTTTTCTATCAGATTCATGCACCTTTTTGCATTATAAAATTAAACCTGAAGGCCTAGTAATGTTTATAGAGGTTGTCACAAACCCAGTGCTGGGCTTTTCTTTGCAAAAAAAAAAAAGGTTGTTGATGTAATTTTAAAAGAACATTTTATGCCAGGAGAACCATTCCCATGCATGGGCTTTCTACTACGCCTCCTCTTTCTACTACGCCTCCTACGCTATCGGAATTGTTGAAGGTTATATCGGAAATGAGAAAAATGGAGAACCTTACTACTTTGCAGCCAAGGGCTCATGTACACTGCAGATGATAAACTGATGTTTAGGAGCTTTTCTGCATTTTTTACAGCAGCCCCTGAACTCTCCCTAATGTTTTCCTATGTGTCCGTGTACACATCATTGTTTACAGGTAGTTGAGTTTACAATCATTTTTTTGAACGCACCAAACTTGCGTTTAGGAGTAGATTTTACTGGCATTTCAAACGCCAAACGCGTGTAAACGCGGTTAACCACATTTATAAGCATTTGCTTTTAGAAGATTTGTTTAACTTTTCCATATCCAGATGCTGCCCAGATCACATGATCGGGACCCCGCACAGAGGTCATGTACGACGATCGATGTTCCACTGTGTCCAGACACAGCCGGCACCGGATCACCGCCACCGGAATGTGCACAGTCCAGAATGGTGGACGCTGTTTATGAACAACAACCTGCCCCTGGACTGCCACTGTCCGGCCGTTTATATACAGCGGCCGGACGGCAAGTGGTTAAGGTAGGTGGCCTATGACTGTGCGTATGTGACCTCAGAATAACGTTGTGTCATGCATATTAAAAATGTGTTACTGTAATTGAGAATATAAACCAACTCTGTATATGACACCCCCCCCCCACCCTGAAGTGCCCCTGGCCCCAAAAGTCTAAATCTGGCCCGGATTCCATTAACAAAACATAGGCTTCAAAACATTTTACAACACATCAGTTTATAAACTTCCAAGCAAAAAAATCAAGCAAAGATGACCAAAAACACATTTTTTTCACAGGGCAATGTAATATTTTTAATTTTCTCAGGTTGTAGAATGGAGTTTTCCTTTAAATAATGGTGGAACGCAGAGAAATGAGAAGCTCTGACAATGAGAGGGATTTTTCTTGCACCCCTGAACACAATCATATGTAACATGTCTTCCGATCCCCTGACATCCGCAGCGCGCTCTGTCATGTGAAAATTGATGCAGCTCTGTGCCGGGATCCATGTGACGGCTCAGATGGTGTTGTAGACCTGGGTTCAGGCTTATGTAAACATGACTGATTACCATCTAGCACTGACATGCTTTAAATTCTCTGCGCTACTCCACATTTCATTTCCTGTCACTTTATTACCGGTTTTCCTTTCTCCTTTCCTCCCGCTCCGAGTTCACGGTATCACTCCAGGCTTCACAGAAGCAAGACTGTAAGTGGAATTTAATGGATCCATTTGGCTTGGCAACTTTTCATGGAAGGATAAAAATCATGACCAGGGAAGCTCGGTAAAGAATCTATTGACTACATTTTACAACCTTCCAAACAGTTGTGACTTCATCATTAAAGTATAATAAATTGATTTGTTATGAAAGAGCTTGAATAAGGTTTCTTCATTAAGAGCACTTCTTGGTGAAGAGGGTTTTAAGAGCACTATAGTAAAGGAAAAGTTTGGTGAGCAACAAATTTTTGTTTTGTTTTTCAGTAACAGAATATTCTGTGTGCGGCTCGATTACTCTGTTCCCATGTTACGAAACTCTCCAATGTTGTAAGAGACCAGGGGCGGACTGACAACTCATGAGGCCCCCGGGCAATAGGGGATTATGGGGCCCCTGTGTCCTTGCCCAAACTCAAAAAAGCCTATGAAAAAGGTACCAGGGGCATCTCATGGGGCCCTTTACTGACTCTGGGCCCTTGGACAGTGCCCGAGTTTCCAAATGGTCAGTCCGCCCCTGATCAGAAGCCATTTGAAGCCCATTGTCCCCCCTAAAAATGACATTGATTTTGCCTTCACCATTAACCCCAATGCATCTCATTAAAAATGGTGAATTTTTGGTAACGCTTCCTGAATTTTGTTGAAATTTTTTTGTGTATTGTTGCATTTTTTTCCCATTTTCCTTCTTGTGAAGAAGGATCTGAAAGGAGCTTCAATAACAATCAGAAACCATTTGAAGCCCATTGTCCCCCTAAAAATGACATTGATTTTGCCTTCACCATTAACCCCAATGCATCTCATTAAAAATGGTGAATTTTTGGTAACGTTTCCTGAATTTTGCTGACTTTTTTGTGTATTATTGCATTTTTTTTTCATTTTCCTTCCAGTGAAGAAGGATCTGAAAGGAGCTTCAATAACAATCAGAAGCCATTTGAAGCCCATTATCCCCCTAAAAAAACAGAGACTGTTAAAGCCCAACTAGAGCTTGTTCACAAACTGAATATTCAGTACTCCACAAAAATATTCAAAAAAGCGTTGGTTGCCATTCTTACTTGACCTCTGGTTCTATTTCCTGAAGACTTGCCAATCTAGCTGTTTTTAGGCATCAGCATACTTATCTGCCTGTGCCCTTCCCTGTCTGCTTCTATCTCTCAGTGGCAGTTGGCATCCTGGTGAATAAGCAAGGGAGAGCAGCATCTCCCCTCCCAATGGTTGCCTGCATCAGGGTTAGCAATCAATAAGACATGGCACTTCCTCTCTGCTTGGCTAGTGTCCCAGTTGTTGGGCAATGGGACACAGCTTTCCATCTCCTCCCAGTGGTTACTTGCTGTAGTACTGTAATTTCTCCATCTTCCTTGTCAGTTGTAGAGCAATGTGTCTGTCCACATGCCCCCCCCCAACAATGGAATTAGTTCATGGTGCAGCAGGTGCCTTATTTAAAGCATATCAGCGTGTGCCTCTCTGATTGTGATAGTGTTTCCTGCTTATTGAGTGTGCCTGACTAGTGTCTGCTGCTGGCCATGACCACTACTATGTCCATGGATTCCTCCACTGCCTGCCCTGACCTCTGTTATGTTTTCAGATACCTTAATTACCTGCCATCTGCCTTGATCTCCAGTAGGTTCTCAGATACCTCAACTACCTGCCGCCTGCCCTAAACTCTGCTAGGTTCCTGGATACCTCTCCAGTTTGCTGCCCACTCTGACCTCTGCTATGTCCATGGATTCCTCCACTGCCTGCCCTGACCTCTGTTATGTTTTCAGATACCTTAATTACTTGCGAGCTGCCTTGATCTCCAGTAGCTTCTCAGATACCTCAACTACCTACCACCTGCCCTAAACTCTGCTAGGTTCTTGGATACCTCTCCTGTCTGCTGCCCACTCTGACTTCTGCTATGTCCATGTATCCCTCTACTGCCTGTCACCTGCCCTGACCTGTGCTATATTTCAAACTTCAACTAGCTACCACATGTCCTGACCTCTGTTAGGGTCTCAGATAACTCTACTGTCTGCCGCCTGCCTTGACTTCTGCCAAGTTCATAAATTCCTCTGCTAGCTGCCGAGATCTCTACATTTTCAGAAACCTCTGTTACCTGTCGCCTGCCCTGACCTCTGCTAGGTTCTCGGATACCTCTACTGTCTGCTTCCTGCCCTGGTTTCTACTATGCCCATGGATTCATCTACAGCCTGCCCTGACCTCTGCTACATTTTCAGAAACCCCTACTACCTGCTTTCTGCCCTGACCTCTTCTAGGCTCTCAGATACCTCTACTGCCTTCTGCCTGCCCTGATCTCTGCATTTTTGCATACTTTTTCTGTTTGCAGCCTGAACCTCTGTTAAGTTCTTAGATACATTTGCTGTCTGCTACCTGCCCTAACCGCTGCTATATTCTACGATGCCTCTACTGTTTGCTGCCTTTCCTGACCTATGCTACATTCATGGATTATGCCTGCTGTCAGCCCTAACTCAATGTGATTAAGATGATAAGAAAGGGAGTGCAATATCAATTATTTTGGTCCATATCAGATTTTATTTGTTACTTGGATCCAATAAAAGGCCAGTATGAAATGTAATGATTTATATATATATAAATATATATATATTATAAATGCTGCTTCTAAACTAATCCACCTTACCAAGCACTAAGTGTCAACCAATCCTCTCTGCCAATCATTCCACTGGCTTCAAATTGCCCAACAAATTTTTTTTTAAAAAGCTAATAATAACTGTAGCACCCTCCTAGTCAGTTAGGGGGAGCTAAACTCCAATTTTTAGCAGGAGGGCTGAGTAGAAGCATAGGTGTGATAGCTAGTAGGGGTCGAATTATGGTCAGAGGTGAGAGGTTCTGCAGACCAGCCCTCTGGAATTTCCCCCTGCTCTAGAACTTTGGAGAAAAGTCTAGAAGCAGTGGGTGGATCTGAGGAGTGGTTGGTCTGTACTCTTGGAGGATCCTGGCCAGTCCCCAACATGAGACTTGGCAAGGGGCCAGGACAACCTTTTAGAGTAAGGGAGCCTGCTTAGCTGCAGGAGAGTTGGTGGAAGATAGAGAGGATGTGAGGCTGAGGACAGGAGCCTGTGAGGGGGCCCAGATGGAGATGGGCTCACCTACAGGCAGTGGAGCTTGGGAGAAGGAAAACTCAGACCATCGCTGGCCCCCAGAGCGAAGGCCACCTGTGTAGCAGGGAAGTTGTGGCCCAGCTAGAAAGCCTCGTAGCAGCTACCAACCCACCAGTAGCACAAGAGAAGGACTGCACCCCCTGGGCCATAAAGAGGAAGGAGGCTCTATAGTGGGAAGCTGGATTAGCCTGCCACCCAGGGCTGTTTCACTATTTATGTGGCAGACACTGGATCCCCTGCTCAGGGATTCCTCCAGACAGCTGGGTAAAGAAGACGATTTATCTGGGATCTGGTATAGTACTACAGGATATGCTTGCTAGCTCTCCAAAAGAGACTGTTTTGCTGTAAAGGCTTGTAAACAGTTCCATGAAGTTGTCCTTGATTTCTTGTTTCCATTGAGCGTTCCATATACCCCTGACCCCATCCAAGTTTAAATTCCCCTAATAAAACTCAAAAAACAAGCTCAAGGACTGGTTACTGACTCCTGGACGCAAGTTGGTGAAAAATGCGTGTTGGTTGTTCAAGGGTATAGGAGACCCAAAACTACTGCAACTTCTATGGGGGTGGAACTAATGTGGAGGCTCGTCCGGGATCTCCTATAGAGACCTGTATGGCTTTTGCCCCTAGCAATCGGCAATCAACGAGCCAGAGGAAAGCACTGCAACCAAGCAAAGTGTCATGGAATCAGCAGGAAAGCTGAACTTTCGCTGTTAGCAACCATGGCGGTACAATCCAAAAGTCTTTACATTGCTCCACAGGTGGCCTCTAACAAAGACTGTGCCCTATATGCCTGTAGAGGGCCTACTGCCATTGCTGTCATGTTTGCCGATGCCCGTAGCAAACAAAGCGGCTCATCAGTCCTTACCAGTATTTTTGCTGCTCTACAAGTGTCTACAATAGATTTTGTTCTAATGCTACATTTTATTTCTACTACAGTCAATGTTTGGCACATGTTCATGCTTGCTGTTGCCCAGAGCAACCGGAATGGCCTGCATCTCAGTGGACTACAAATGGTCAGCTGCATTGTAGCAATTGAGCCCAGTGACTTTAATTTTACAACCACGTTCATTAGGGGTGTAACCCATGCCTCGCTGTTGTCTGTAGTAAACTGTGTGGGCCATCACCTTCGCAACTGCTGTTGACACCCATTTGTCCAATGATGACTGGCATAAGGTGTCTTGTCCTTGCCAGCGGACTGGACGCAAGTTGGTGTAGAATTTCTTGTTGCCTGGCTGTGCAGAGCTATAGGGGTACTCAAAACTACTGCAGCTCCTAAGGGGGTAGTGTTACACAACCTAAAAAAACATCCACAACTCTTCCCCATGCTACATCACCAACCTTGTCTCAACATGTCACCCAAACCATCCTCTTTACTCCTTCCAAGACCTTCTGCTATCTAGCTGTCTTGTCTCCTCCTCCCATTGTTGCATCTAGGCCCTCTCCAGAGCCTCTCCTATCCTGTGGAACCCCCTACCCCAATCTGTCAATCTCCTAATTCCGGCTCCTAGTTCTCATACTTTGTTCACTTTTAGGCAATCCCTGAAATCTCATTTCTGTAGCCTCGCTAGCGGTCTGATTATGTCAGTATTTCTGTGCTCAAAGCGGTACTTTTTTTGCATGGAAATATGTAGTTTTTTTATTGTAGGCCTGTAATTTTTAGGAATAACTCACTGAAATCTGTCCAAACAAGAGTCTAGTAAACATCCCGGGCATGTTAAAATTTGAAACACGAAATCATAAATTATAATTTAATAAATAATAATATAATAATAATAAATTTAATTCAATAATATAATCAAACCAAAAACACTGAAATGTGAAATATAGCGCCAAGTTCGCACATCGCTGAGCAAAGTCGCAGAATCGTTTTCAGTGTCTGATGACGAATTTCCCCCACCAATCATTATCACTCAATTCTGCAAGTGGTTCTGATTTACTATCGCTGTTCTCTAGCCGGTCTAAAACCGCTTTTGACCTAAAGGGATGCTTTTTGGACGCCATGGACGTTTCTCAGTTTCAAGGCAGAAAGAACAGTAAAAATGCAGGCAGGGCGCTGGACAAAGCACTCGGGACAAAATGTATGTGAAATGGTTTGATACAGGAATGTTATACAATGTGATTTTAGTGTATTTAGTGAATGTCACTTTTTGACATTTTTAAATTTCCCGCCAGTTCCATCCCCCGTACGACACAACGCCGCAGGGAACGGAACCTGGAAGACAGATGCCGGCATCGGCCGGAGGAGATGGCCGGGGACGCTGCGGGGGGAACATCGTGGGTGCGCAGGACAAGGTAAGTGCAGAAGGGATCCCGGAGCAGGGGCGGACTGAAAACTCATGGGGCCCCTGGGCAATAGGGGATCATGGGGCCCCTGTGTCCTTGCTCAAACTCAAAAAAGCCTATGAAAAAGGTACCAGGGGCATCTCATGTGGCCCCCTACTGATCCCGGGCCCTCGGGCAGTGCCCGAGTTTCCAAATGGTCAGTCCGCCCCTGGTGATGAGCTGGAGTTTGGTTTGAGAAGGGTTTGGTGAACATGAATAAAGCTTGGGTGCCGAATCTGAACCCCACTGAAATCAATGGAAGCCGAATGTTAAAAATCAGTTCTTGACATTTGCTAGGCTAATAGGCAAGAGACTAAACAAATGGCAAAATGGGAGCTAGGCACTACTGTGAGGGACATGTACCAGAGCAAAGTTTCATTTGGCAGGGAGCAGTTACATAGTTAGCCAAGTTTCCAAATGGTCAGTCCACCCCTATCCCGGAGCAGCGCTGCATGGTATTCCCGAGTGTAGCTCGGGGTTACCTCTTGTGGTGCTGAAACTTTACCCCGAGCTATACTCGGGAATACCTCCAGGGAGGTTAAGGAAGCCTATCCCCCCTTCCTCTAACAACTGAATCTTTTAAAGCTTACATCAGCTTATCCCTAATGGTTTTGTACCATTTGTCCCTCCCTACTAGATTGTAAACTCTCAGTAGCAGGGCCAGGGGCGGACTGACAACTCATGGGGCTCCCGGGCAATAGGGGATCATGGAGCCCCTGTGTCCTTGCCCAAACTCAAAAAAGCCTATGAAAAAGGTACCAGGGGCATCTCATGGGGCCCCCTACTGACCCCGGGCCCTCGGGCAGTGCCCGAGTTTCCAAATGGTCAGTCCGCCCCTGAGCAGGGCCCTCCTAACCCTCTAGTATTGAATTGTATTGTAACTATTCTGTCCCATTTTATTAAGTAAAGTGCTACAAATACTGCTGGTGCTATAAAATCCTGTATAATAAAAAGAATATCTAACCCTGATTAAGGGGTCTTCAGGAAGCTTTCAAAACAAGGTGACCTCTTACGAAATACGAACAGCTTGATTAGCCAGCGTTAGATGATGTCACTCACGTCCATAGCCAGGAGTTCAGTTATCCCAAGTTCTGCTTTTAAGGTTTTCAAAAAAGATAGGGGAAGTTTACTAATGTGTCTGACTACCAACATTTTTATCCAATTGTTGAGCTTTATCAACTCAATCCAAAAGACATTACAAATAGACAACAAATCTGGGCTTGAAAGAAGAACCACTCAAAAAGAAAAGTCTATTACATATCTAAAATCTCTCCACATCCCTCTTAACACTAAGTCCCACATAGTATTATGTCACCTAGCAGATGAGAACATCCACCGAGGGATTTCCTCCAATAAGTGAGCTCAGATTGGATTTCACAGTAAAGGACATTATCTTAAATGAGAACTATGATGACAGTTTCAGTGATATGTATCGGGGGCCTCCTTAAAAGGATCATTTTTCTAATTGGACTTTAGTAAAAGAACCTGGAAGTCAGCCAGAATGATATTACATCTGATTTATTATGACTATGTTGTAGATCTTCTTACATCATTACGGTATTATCAGTATTAAAAAAAATATGTTTTTTTTTTGTCGTTTTTCTTTGTTTTTTTTTTTCGTGAAATAGCAGACTGCAAGTAAAACTTGTATGTCTTCTGCTAATGCTGTTCAAGAAGCATGGAAACAGTGCTAATCAGGGGCGGACTGACAACTCATGGGGCCCCCGGGCAATAGGGGATCATGGGGCCCCTGTGTCCTTGCCCAAACTCAAAAAAGCCTATGAAAAAGGTACCAGGGGCATCTCATGGGGCCCCCCTACTGACCCTGGGCCCTCAGGCAGTGCCCAAGTTTCCAAATGGTCAGTCCACCCCTGGTGATGAGCTGGGGTTTGGTTTGAGAAGGGTTTGGTGAACATGAATAAAGCTTGGGTGCCGAATCTCAACCCCACTGAAATCAATGGAAGCCGAATGTTAAAAATCAGTTCTTGACATTTGCTAGGCTAATAGGCAAGAGACTAAACAAATGGCAAAATGGGAGCTAGGCACTACTGTGTGGGATATGTACCAGAGCAAAGTTTCATTTGGCAGGGAGCAGTTACATAGTTAGTCTGGCTGAAAAAAGACAAAAGTCCATCCCGTTCAACCATATAAAAAAAAAAAAAGTTATAATCGTATACCCACAGTTGATCCAGAAGAAAGCAAAAACCCTGGCAAAGCATGATCCAATTTGCTCCTGCTGGGAAAAAATTCCTCCTTTATCCCCCGAGAGGCAACCAGATATTCCCTGGATCAACTTTACCTATAAATGTTAGTATCTAGTTATATTCTGTGTATCTAAGAAAGAATCCAGAACTTTTTTAAAACAATCCACTGAGCTGGGCAGAACCAACTCTTGAGGGAGTCTATTCCACATTTTCACAGCTCTTACTGTGAAGAAACCTTTCCATTTTTGAAGATTACATTTCTCTTCCTCCAGATGTAAAGAGCGCCCCCTTGTCCTCTGTAATGACCTCAGGGTGAATAACTCTACACCGAGTTCACTATATGAACCACTGATGTATTATACATGGAGATCATATCCCCCCTTATGTATTATACATGGAGATCATATCCCCCCTTATGTATTATACATGGAGATCATATCCCCCCTTATGTATTATACATGGTGATCATATCCCCCCTTATGTATTATACATGGAGATCATATCCCCCCTTATGTATTATACATGGAGATCATATCCCCCTTATGTATTATATATGGAGATCATATCCCCCCTTATGTATTATACATGGAGATCATATCCCTCCTTATGTATTATACATGGAGATCATATCCCTCCTTATGTATTATATATGGAGATCATATCCCCCCTTATGTATTATACATGGAGATCATATCCCCCCTTATGTATTATACATGGAGATCATATCCCCCCTTATGTATTATACATGGAGATCATATCCCCCCTTATGTATTATACATGGAGATCATATCCCCCCTTATGTATTATACATGGTGATCATATCCCCCCCTTATGTATTATACATGGAGATCATATCCCCCTTATGTATTATACATGGTGATCATATCCCCCTTATGTATTATACATGGAGATCATATCCCTACTTATGTATTATACATGGTAATCATATCCCCCCTTATGTATTCTACATGGAGATCATATCCCCCCTTATGTATTATACATGGAGATCATACCCCCCCCCTTATGTAATATACATGGAGATCATATCCCCCCTTATGTATAATACATGGAGATCATATCCCCCTTATGTATTATACATGGAGATCATATCCTCCCTTATGTATAATACATGGAGATCATATCCCCCCTTATGTATTATACATGGAGATCATATCCCCCTTATGTATTATACATGGAGATCATATCCCCCCTTAAGTATTATACATGGAGATCATATCCCCCCTTATGAATTATACATAGAGATCATATCCCCCTTATGTATTATACATGGAGATCATATCCCCCTTATGTATTATACATGGAGATCATATCCCCCCTTAAGTATTATACATGGAGATCATATCCCCCCTTATGAATTATACATAGAGATCATATCCCCCTTATGTATTATACATGGTGATCATATCCCCCTTATGTATTATACATGGAAATCATATCCCCCCTTATGTATTATACATGGTGATCATATCCCCCCTTATGTATTATACATGGAGATCATACCCCCCTTATGTATTTATACATGGAGATCATGTCCCCCCTTATGTATTATACATGGAGATCATACCCCCCTTATGTATTTATACATGGAGATCATATCCCCCCTTATGTATTATACATGGAGGTCATATACCCCCTTATGTATTATACATGGAGATCATATCCCCCTTATGTATTATACATGGAGATCATATCCCCCCTTATGTATTATATATGGAGATCATATCCCCCCTTATGTATTATACATGGAGATCATATCCCCCCTTATGTATTTATACATGGAGATCATGTCCCCCCTTATGTATTATACATGGTGATCATATCCCCCCTTATGTATTATACATGGAGATCATATCCCCCCTTATGTATTATACATGGAGATCATATCCCCCCTTATGTATTATACATGGAGATCATATCCCCCCTTATGTATTATACATGGAGATCATATCCCCCCTTATGTATTATACATGGTGATCATATCCCCCCTTAATCCCCTCTTCTCAAGAGAAAATAAATTCAGTTCCTCTAATCTTTCCTCATAGCTGAGCTCCTCCATTCTTCTTATCAGTTTGGTTGCCCTTCTCTGTACTCTGTACTGGTCGTCAATATTTATGATAACAAAGCGACATAAGACCACCTTAACAGGGGTACATTTTTTCTGGTGAGTGAGAAATTCACCTAATGTTTGCACGTCCATATTTGTGCTCTTTCACCACGTGCAGACAATAAGTGAATTTCTCACTCACCAGAAAAATATTGCATCGTTATCATAAATATTGACGACCAGCAACAGACTCTCCTGGATCAGACCTCCCGGTCTCCTAATCAGAGATATGGATCCAGGGGATCAGAGATGACTGCACGGTACAAATCATTAGTAAGACCTCATCTGGAATATGCAGTTCAGTTTTGGGCACCAAGTCGCAAAAAGAACATTGGGAAACTGGAGAAAGTACAGAGAAGAGCAAGAGCAACTGGGGACAGTCATCTCTGATGCTGGTCGTTAATATTTATGATAACAAAGAGATATCTGACCATCTTAACCGGGGTAAATTTTTTCTGGCGAGTGAGATATTCACCTATTGTCTGCACGTGGTGAAAGAGCATATTTGTGGACTACATCTTTATGGGACTGTCACCATAATATATTATGTTCACTATTCATCATATTTGTTTCAGGAATACCATTTGTTTGATGTTATTGTTAGTTCACTCTATTTTTCATCTTAGTTATATAATTATTGCAGCTCCTACCTAGTCAAGTATTAATTTGTTTAATTGTTCACTTTTTAGGGACAATCAGGGGCGGACTGACCATTTGTAAACTCGGGCACTGCCCGAGGGCCCGGGGTCAGTAGGGGGCCCCATGAGATGCCCCTGGTACCTTTTTCACAGGTTTTGTTGAGTTTGGGCAAGGACACAGGGGCCCCATGATCCCCTATTGCCCGGGGGCCCCATGAGTTGTCAGTCCGGCCCTGAATGTGGAGGAAGTCCACCATCTTTGATCCCATTTTCCCAGACCAAGGCCCTCCTCCAGAAATAAGGAGGGGCCCCATGAGTTGTCAGTCCGCCCCTGTTAACTTTTGCCAGCTTGGAGCGGGTAATATCCACTATTGTTTGAATTATTCATTCATCTAGGAGCCACAATATTGCTTTTTCAAGCACCTAAAATGAGACGTGTAATGAAAACTGAATTTTTGTCAGCATGGTGACGATGGGGGAAGGTAAAATATAAACAAATGACTTGTTTAAGTGTTAAGTTAAGCTTTAAGTGTTAATGAACAGGTTTGGAAATGTTTGTTATTAACCCCCCAGGAGATGATAATCAGTTTGATAATCAAAATATTGACACTGCTAATAAAAGCTCTAAATGTAGATCCTTGAATGCCATTCTTTTGCCTTTCATAGCCACTCGCTGATGTCTATCAATGGTCCCCATGGCTAGTTATTGTCTGCTTGGCCTAAAATCATCTCCCTGTTCTGTCCTTGCTCTGTAGCCTGGCCAATAATTGACATGCCATTTCCCTGGCATTATGCAATCACAACAAAACAGCGACTCTGAAAAGACGCCCCGCCATCCCATCACCCGCTAATGGATACTTTTTCCTAAAGCTTTCCCACTGATTTTCAATTTAAGAAATGTGGAAGGTTTTATTGCAGTAATAAGAGGCTCTTAGCGCTTGCATGAGAAGGAAAAAATGGCCAGATTCTTTTTTTTAGGAGAAAATGTCTGAGTTATGCATGAAAGGGGATGTTTCACCTAAGGATGGATAGAAGATTGATGAATGGCGAGGAGAAAATTACAATATCTTTATGGGTTTGTTGGCAGATTCTCCTCACTTTTTTTCTGACATGTAATGAAAAGACATATTCATCCTTTTCATCCATTGTGCCACTTCTGCTGAGAAAGGTTAGGCATCAAATCGGGCCAAAAAGCGCTTAATAAGCAGGATAAGCGATGTAAATGCTGGATTTATTTCAAACATTAAAGGTATCTTTACACATGAGGATCCATTCACACTTCCATTATTCCATTGCGGTGTGGTAATGTACATGCGTTAATGCTTGGTATGGCACCACATACTATAGTGCACCGCAATGCATCCAGTGTACCGTGTGTTGTGGTGAGCTGCATTTTTAAAAAGGGGTTTTGCACATTTTTCATCCATTGTGGTGCCTTGGCAGCCAATTCATTATCGAATTCCATACATATTCATCTGCTGTGGTACTTTGGCAGTCTATTCTTTTTGAATGGGCTGCTAACACACCACATCAGATAAAAAAACATACATGACCATTTTTTAACAATTCAGCACACCACAATACAATGTACATGTATTGTGGTGAACTCTGTGTGCAGTGCATTATCATCTCACTTATCATGAATGCCTTTATATTCATCTGTTGAGGTGCATTGGCAGCCTATTCATTATGAATGAGCTGCCAACACACCACAACAGATGAAAAAACACGCATGGCCCCTCTTTAGCAATGCACTGCACCACAACACATCATATATGTGTTGTGGTGCAGTCTATGTGCAGTGCATTATGATCCAATTCATTGCGAATCCCATTCATATTGATCTTCTGTGGTGTGTTGGTAGGATATTCTTTATGAATGAGCTGCCAACACACCACAACAGTTGAAAAAACACGCATGACCCCTCTTTAGCAATGCACTGCACCACAACACATCTTATATGTGTTGTGGTGCAGTCTATGTGCAGTGCATTATGATCCAATTCATTGCGCATCCCATTCATATTGATCTTCTGTGGTGTGTTGGTAGGATATTCTTTATGAATGAGCTGCCAATAAACCACAACAGATGAAAAACACACATGACCTGTTTTTTAACAATGCAGAGCACCACAACTTACCATATACTGTATGTGTAGTGGTGTGCTATTTGTGCAATGCATTATGATTCCATTTATTATGAATCAAATTTGCATCCATTTGTTGTGGTGCATTGGCAGCCCATTCATTATGAATGGTCTGCCAACACACCTCAATGGATTAAAAACATGTATGACACGCACAACACACCATATAGGCATTGTGGTGTACTCTATCTGCACTGCATTATGACCCCATTCTTTGTGAATTCCATTCATATTCATCCATTTTGGTGTGTTGTCTGCCCATTCTTTATGAATGAGCTGCCAATACACCACAACCGATGAAAAGCACGCATTACCTTTTTTTTTTAACAATGCAGCGAAACACAACGCACCATATATGTGTTGTGGTGTGCTCTGTATGCAATGCATTACGATCCTATTCATTACTATTCAATCTATTATATAGCCCATTCCCATTTATTTGTTGTGGGGTATTGGCAGCCCATTCTTAATGAATGAGGTACCAACATACCACAACTGATGAAAAATATACATGGCCACTTTTTAACAATGTAGTGCACCACAACGCACATTATATGTGCTCTGGGGTGCTCTTTGTGCCGTGCATTACAATCCCATTCATTATGATCCCATTCATTCTGAATCCCATTCATATTTATTTGTTGTTGTGCATTGGCAACCCATTCAACATGAATGTGCTGCAAACCCACCACAACTGATGAAAAACACACATGACACGCACACCACAACACACCCTCTATACATTGTGATGGGCTCTATCTGCAGGGCATTATGATCCCATTCATTGTGAACTCAATTCATATTTAGCTGTTGTGCATTGGCAGCCAATTTATTATGAATGGGCTGCCAACACACCAGAAAGAATTAAAAACATAAATGACCATTTTTTAACAATGCAGCGTACTTTATTAGGTACACCTGTTCAATTGTTTGGTAACACAAATTGCTAATCAGTTAATCCCATGGCAGCAACTCAATGCATTTAGGCATCTTGATGTGGTGAAGACGACTTGCTGAAGTTCAAACCGAGCATCAGATAGGGGAAGAAAGGGAATTTAGGTGACTTTGACTGTGGCATGGTTGTTGGTGTCAGATGGGCTGGTCTGAGTATTTCAAAAACTGCTGATCTACTGGGATTTCCATGTAAAACGATCTCTAGGGTTTACAGAGAATGGTCCGCAAAAGAGAAAATATCCCATGAGCAGCAGTTGTGTGGATGAAAATGCCTTGTTGATGTTGGAGGACAGAGGAGGATGGGCAGACTGGTTTGAGATGATAGAATGGCAAGAGTAAAGTATACATAGTTACATAGTCTGGCTGCAAAAAGACAAAAGTCCATCCAGTGTGCAAAGCGTGCAACTCCTGTAGCGCTTAGAATTGTTTGGCTACACTGATAGCAATTATGTTTGGAAAAGCCAAGGTAAAATTAATGTATAAATAGTTTGGGAACCTCTGCATGACTTTTTTTTTTTTTTTCAAAAGAGAACTGCCTATGTGATGGAGATTGGACAGACAGATGTCCCCAAATTGGCTTTGCTACGGGGCCCCACCACACATAGTTATGGTCCTAGTAAGTATTTTACAAAGATTTACTACTAAATTTAACCTCCCTAGCGGTCTGATTATGTCAGTATTTCTGTGCTCAAAGCGGTACATTATTTTGCATGGAAATATGTAGTTTTTTTATTGTAGGCCTGTAATTTTTAGGAATAACTCACTGAAATCTGTCCGAACAAGAGTCTAGTAAACATCCCGGGTATGTTAAAATTTGAAACACGAAATCATAAATTATAATTTAATAAATAATCATAAAAAATAATAATATAATAATAAATTTAATTCAATAATATAATCAAACCAAAAACACTGAAATTTGAAATATAGCGCCAAGTTCGCACATCGCTGAGCTCAGTCGCAGAATCATTTTCAGTGTCTGATGACGAATTTCCCCCACGAATCATTATCACTCAATTCTGCAAGTGGTTCTGATTTACTATCACTGTTCTCTAGCCGGTCTAAAACCGATTTTGACCTAAAGGGACGCTTTTTGGACGCCATGGACGTTTCTCAGTTTCCAGGCAGAAAGAACAGTAAAAATGCAGGCAGGGCACAGGACAAAGCACTCGGGACAAAATGTATGTGAAATGGTTTGATACAGGAATGTTATACTATGTGATTTTAGTGTATTGAGTGAATGTCACTTTTTGTCATTTTCAGATTTCCCGTTGTTCCGTCCCCCGTACGTCCCGACGTTGCAGGGAACAGAACCCAGAAGACAGATGCCAACATCGGCCGGAGAACATTACAGGGGACACTGCAGGGGGGACATCGCGGGAGCGCAGGACAAGGTAAAACAAGAAGAGATCCCAGAGCAACGCCACATGGTAAGCCCGAGTGTAGCTCGGGGTTACCGATTGTGGTACTGAAACTTTACCCCGAGCTACACTCGGGAATACCGCCAGGGAGGCTACTGCAAATCTTCAGTTTTATTTACTTTTTTCTAAAATAGCTTTGAGAAAAAAAACACTTTATTTTCTAGTTTCATAATGGTTTTCAAGATGTATTGCAGGAGCTGTTTACCTTTAGACTCTCTCTTAGATTCAAACCCCACATGGCTTTGTTTGAACAGAGCAGGAGAGTGGGGGGGGGGGGGGGCAAAGAGAAAATGATAAACGGCTGACATATTCAGTGTTTAGTGTGAATATGGCCCTAGAATGTTTCCACTTGTTACCTGGCACCATAATCAATTTGAAAGCATCAACCATATGATATCTCTATGCTAGACTGTGCAGGTTACCATCTTGCTAGATAACTGTTTTACACAGACCAGTTTCAGGATTTGTCTTCTATTTATCGTACTTTAGGTTGCATGCACTGAGCTGAAGAGGTTTTGGTTGGTGGCACTTCCACTTCTGATCATCTCTGAAATATCAAAGTATAAACCTTCTATTGCATTAATGTATTCAGAACATCTGTTATTCCCATTGTGGTTTGCTTTAGTATGGAGTATGAATTTAATTAATTTGTTGGAAAAATCTGATGCCTTGTCAGCGCAAGTCCAACTTCAAAGCAGGAACAATCCCATCAAACCTGCAGTACGATACACTAAAACGCTTGAGATTCATTTCAAACACCATGTCTTATTATTTTTTTGCATATGTTTTACCAGGAATTGTTTTTTTTTTTTTTTGGCTCTTTGTGAGATGGTGAAGACAAGTGTGAAAAGAGGCAAAAGAACAAGAGCTACTGTATGAAATAAAAATTTCTTCTGCAGTACCTCTGTCCTAAGCATCAGTCCTGCAAGTGTAGTAAAGGAGTGTCTGGTCCTAACAACATACAGTCAGGTCCATAAATATTGGGACATGGACACAATTCTAATATTTTTGGCTCTATACACCACCACAATGGATTTGAAATGAAACGAACAAGATGTGCTTTAACTGCAGACTGTCAGCTTTAATTTGAGGGTATTTACATCAAAATCAGGTGAACGGTGTAGGAATTACAACAGTTTGCATATGTGCCTCCCACTTCTTAAGGGACCAAAAGTAATGGGACAATTGGCTTCTCAGCTGTTCCATGGCCAGGTGTGTGTTATTCTCTCATTATTCCAATTACAATGAGCAGATAAATGGTCCAGAGTTCATTTCAAGTGTGCTATTTGCATTTGGAATCTGTTGCTGTCAACTCTCAAGATGATATCCAAAGAGCTGTCACTATCAGTGAAGCAAGCCATCATTAGGCTGAAAAAACAAAACAAACCCATCAGAGAGATAGCAAAAACATTAGGCGTGGCCAAAACAACTGTTTGGAACATTCTTAAAAAGAAGGAACGCACCGGTGAGCTCAGCAACACCAAAAGACCGGAAGACCTTGGAAAACAACTGTGGTGGATGACTGAAGTATTCTTTCCCTGGTGAAGAAAACACCCTTCACAACAGTTAGCCAGATCAAGAACACTCTCCAGGAGGTAGGTGTAAGTGTGTCAAAGTCACCAATCAAGAGAAGACTTCACCTGAGTGAATACAGAGGGTTCACCACAAGATGGAAACCATTGGTGAGCCTCAAAAACAGGAAGGCCAGATTAGAGTTTGCCAAACGACATCTAAAAAAGCCTTCACAGTTCTGGAACAACATCCTATGGACAGATGAGACCAAGATCACCTTGTACCAGAGTGATGTGAAGAGAGGAGTATGGAGAAGGAAAGGAACTGCTCATGATCCTAAGCATACCACCTCATCAGTGAAGCATGGTGGTGGTAGTGTCATGGCGTGGGCATGTATGGCTGCCAATGGAACTGCTTCTCTTGTATTTATTGATGATGTGACTGCTGAAAAAAGCAGCAGGATGAATTCTGAAGTGTTTCGGGCAATATTATCTGCTCATATTCAGCCAAATGCTTCAGAACGCATTGGACGCCGCTTCACAGTGCAGATGGACAATGACCCAAAGCATACTGCAAAAGCAACCAATGAGTTTTTGAAGGGAAAGAAGTGGAATGTTATGCAATGGCCAAGTCAATCATCTGACCTGAATCCGATTGAGCATGCATTTCACTTGCTGAAGACAAAACTGAAGGGAAAATGCCCCAAGAACAAGCAGGAACTGAAGACAGTTGCAGTAGAGGCCTGGCAGAGCATCACCAGGGATGAAACCCAGCGTCTGGTGATGTCTATGCGTTCCAGACTTCAGGCTGTAATTGACTGCAAAAGATTTGCAACCAAGTATTAAAAAGTGAAAGTTTGATTTATGATTATTATTCTGTCCCATTACTTTTGGTCCCTTAAGAAGTTGGAGGCACATATGCAAACTTGGAGGGGCTCGGATTTGGTTAATGAGATTTCCAAAAAAGAGACGTTTTTGGATTTATGAACTAAATTCCTTGCAACCATTTGGGTTAAATGTCGATATTTTGGCACCAAAAGAGCACGTTTTCCTGGGAAATTTAATTAAAAAAAACCCTCCTAGCACTTACCGCTTCCCAGAGTCTCTTAGAACCTGTAGTTCAAAGAGTCAGTTGTTACTTTACATGGCCACCATCTTGAACTACACCTCCAAGGATTCCAGGCACTATGCATTACTGTCTATGGGCTCATTTGACTGAGAGGTACTCGTCTGTCGTCTGTCAGCAGGAGCCCGAGGTCAAGAGCGGAGACACTAGAGATTCAACAGACCTGCCAGCATTGTTATCTTTGCACAGTTGCTGTCGGGAGACTAGAGCGTTCATCTTACACTCCACTTCAGACTGAACGACTGAGTCACCAGGACAAGATCAAGGGGGGCTTCTTCCACTGCGAGAGCCTGTCGCCACCTCCTTGGAGTCTGTGAGAGGGCCACAGGTCCGCCTTTGCTAGCAGAAATTGAGCCACTAAGGGCAGGACATTTATTGCATCTAATCCATACTGCACGTTCACTAAACCACACATCTACCAACTCTGTACCACACCCTACCAGCCCACAGCTGTGGTTACAGCGCACTGTGATCATATCTAGATCACATTCATGGCACTTCTTGCTAACACTCTACAACACCTCTCAACACTCCACAGCATGCAAGTTTAAATGACTATCATAAAGTGCACCAACGGTTTTTAAAGGGCCCCAATGATAGCCGGTAGAAGAGAAACTTTATGGACTGCCACTCCCATTAATCACCCTGCACCACCTTTGCCCCCTTTACCCCCTATTCATAATTTAAACATTGATAGTGCCTACCCAGTTAGTTTAGGACTAACATAGCCACCATTAGTGCACACTGGTAGTATAGTTTCTGCAATTTGGTAGCTTAGATCTCCTTACTGCTTGCTGTTGAACTTCAAGTGGTGTTGTTACTGTTTATCTTTAAGCTTGCCTTGTTATCAATTATATTAGGTGATTACTACCTGTTTGGTGCCTGCTTCCCTTGATATTGTAATACCATGTGGTACTAAGTATTGTTGTCAGTGATCTTCTCTGGCATTATATGTTTGTACGCCAAACCGGGTGTGTCAGAGGGGTTGAGGTTTCTTTAGAAGATTGAGGGAAAAAACCTGCAGGTGACCCCTGTAGTGTTACTAAATCCAGGACCCTGCATTCACTATTTCTGGCCTCCCACAATTCACTGAACATGGGAATGCAATTATTTTAGTAAATATAAACTGCTAAATACCTTTTCTCGTCAGCAGTTGGGATTTATATCAGTGTCCAGCAGGGCTCTGGTTAAAGCTTGTAGGAGAAGTTTTAATTCTGCCCTGATTGTCTTATGAGGCTGCAGGACCCCTGACCCTTTGTCTGCACAGCGCTGATTGGCCCTATGCTGATCACATGCTCCCTCCCAAGAAAAAAAAAACTCTCCATCAGTACATACCAAACTGAGCATGTGCATCTTACTCCCAAGGCTCTGTTCTATCAGCAGATGGATTGGGGACTGTGGAAGAAGGAGAAGATCAGAGAACACAGGATCAAACATAATTTTTACACAATGCAGAGGATTAACCCTTTAGGTTCCGCAGTAAGCATGACAAGCATGCTTTACTGCATATACAGACTGATTTTACTGTTGTGGGTTTAGTAACACTTTAAATAAACATCTATATAGAGAAATCAGAACATCATTCCTCCCCCTAGTAACATTGTACTACTTTGGACATAGTGAAATATGAAAAAAAATCTTAAAAAAAAGAAATAAATTTAATAAAAAATTAAAAATAATAAAAAAAATGTAAAAAAAAATATATATTTTTTTTTTCATACTGTCACCAGTCAGTGTCCCTGATCACCACCATGCCAGTTATATGATGACGCTGTACTGCACTGGTGACAATATGTAAAAAAAAAATAGTGAAAATAATTTTTTGCATTTTTTCATTTTGTGAAAAATTATGACAAATAAAATACAACTTCAAAAAAATCGCCATTCCTCTTATGAAGTACGTCGGACTGTCTACTCTGCAAAAAGGGGTCATTTGGGGGATATCTGTACTATTCTGACATTCTTGGACCTCAAGAAATTAGATTGGCCGTCAGTACTTCAGGATTGATCAATATTCAGATCTATACCATAGTTTGTGAACTCTATAACTTTCCTACAAACTAAAAAATACATCCTAATTTGGGTTATTTTCACCAAAGACATGTAGCAGAATACATCTCGGCCTAAATTTATGAAGAACAATTATTTATTTGCAAACTTTTATAACAGAAACAAAGAAAAACGTGTGTTTTTTTTCAAAATTTGTGGGTTTTTTTTGTTAATATAGCAAAAAATAAAAACCCCAGCGGTGATTAAATACCACCAAAAGAAAGCTCTAGTTTTGTGAAGAAAATGATAAAATTTTAGTTTGGGTACAATGTTGTATGACCGCGCAATTGTCATTCAAAGTGTGAGAGTGCTGAAACCTGAAAAATGGCCTGGGCAGGAAGGTGTAAAATTGCCCGGTATTGAAATGGTTAATAACTAAAGATCTATTTTGAGGAATCCCCATATGGAAGAAAAATATATTTGAAATATATTTAAAAAATAATCTTCCCAAAAAATATATTGACATATATTTGAAATACCACAATTTTGGCCATATTCAATATATTTAAAAATATATTTCAATAAATAAATATATATATATATATATTGCATGTTAAAATGTGTTTTTTATTACACAATATATGAAAAAAATTTTTAAAAATATATTTCAAATATACTGTATGTCTTTAAAAGTATCTTCCATTTTGCTTGAGGTGATTGTAGCCGTATTAGTGCATTTGCGACAGAAACAATTGAGTACTGTCCGTGATACTTTTTTTATTTACACTAACATACAATTTTGAGGACAAGCTTTCGGGGTATGTCCCCTTCTTCAAAGTACTGTTTGGACTTTGAAGAAGGGGACATACCCCGAAAGCTTGTCCTCAAAATTGTATGTTAGTGCAAATAAAAAAAGTATCACGGACAGTACTCCATTGTTTCTGTCTTTAAAAATACAAATCTACATTGTTGTAATGCATTTACAAGTAGATGTAATACTGTGTTAATATGACTTTTTTTATATGTTAACAAAAATCTGAAGAATATATTTTAAAAATATATATTTATTGAAATATATTTTGAAATATATTGAATATGGCCAAAATTGTAGTATTTCAAATATATGTCAATATATTGGGAAGAATATTTCAGATAAATTGTTCTTCCATGCGGGTGAGAACTTCCTTCCTCCTGCTGGTGATCCCTTTAGTGATAACTAAAGGTCTGTATAGGGGAATCAGGACTTCTTCCTCTTGCTAGTGACCCCTCTAGTGATAGCTAAAGATCTATGTAGACAAACAGGACCTCCTTACTCCTGTTAACCATCTAACCTGTTGTATTCTTCCTGGCTGGTTCTATATCTTCTGTCTTTGCTGCCATTTTATAGAGCAATTACTGGTGTCCTAAAGGATGGGGACTAGCACAAAGAATATCAAGAACATCACTCACTTAAATCTTGCAGAAGTCACACAACATAAAAGTGTCCCCTCTGATTTATGCAGTGTGCCTGTCGTGATATATCCTCATGTCTAAACACACCGCACTCTGTCCAGTAAAATACAGGAGCAGACCAAGGGTCTGAAAGATTTGTCTTCTTTAAAATCCTTTTTCTCATGGAATCTCAAAAGTAAGAAGGTGCATGCCAATTTTTTTTCTTGTATTTCTTTATTTTTTTTTTAAAAAGCGATTTGAAAAAGCAAGAACTTTTCCCTGATACAATGATACTATACCAATGATACTATACAGTACGGGTCATGTGTATTCTTTGCATATTTTTGGTTCAAAAGTTTTTTGAAATATATATATATATATATATATATAATTTTTTTACCATATGTAAGACTTTTTGAAGCATATGTAGGATTTTTTGAAGCATATGTAATTAATATGGCCAAAATTTTTGTAGACCTTCACATCTACCCATATGGCCAATAATATGTGTGATTGACTTCAGGTGTTTCCAATGAAGGGTGCTGTTAATGCTCCAGCATACAAAAAATGTTTGGACAAATATACATTTCTATAAGTAGAATATATACTTACCTGTGGTAGCGGTTTGGGGAAGGTTTTAGCATGAACATCCAATACTTAGTATGGAAAAGACCTCCTCACATCTCCATCCTCGAATGAATCAATGAAACTGCTCCCTTAGCAGCATGTAGATAGTAAACCATTGCAGATGTGTTTCAAAGGACTAGCGCTCTTCCTTGGAGCTAACCTTCTTGTACATACCCCCAAATAGTCCATAGCCAATAAGAGTGTCAGGACCTGGGTCTGAACCTGCAACCTTTGCTGTGTCTGGTGCAGGGGCGGACTGACCATTTGGGCACTCGGGCACTGCCCGAAGGCCCGGGGTCAATAGGGGGCCCCATGAAATGCCCCTGGTACCTTTCATAGACTTTTTTGGGTGTGGTACCTTTCATAGGCTTTTTTGGGTGTGGTTTGAGTGTCAGGACCTGGGTCTGAACCTGCAACCTCTGCTGTGTCTGGTGCAAGAGCGGACTGACCATTCGGGCACTCGGCCCAAATTCCCTTGGTACCTTTCATAGGCTTTTTTTTTGGTGTGGTTTGAGTGTGGGCGAGGACACAGGGGCCCCATGATCCCCTATTGCCTAGGGGCCCCATGAGTTGTCAGTCTGCCCCTTGTCTGGTGATGCCTATTCTTGCTAAGCAACTTGGAATGCTGCACAGTGTCCTGCACAACTACTTGAAGGATCCTCCTTTGAACCTTGTTTGTCTTGAACCTTGAATCCTTGGCTCTTCCCATTAACTGTCTATTATAGCCATGTTTTGCACTTCCTGTTTGCCAGATTATTTTGCTCTTTCCAGCCAATATCTCACTCTTGTCACTCCTGCTGCCGTCCTTATCTTCGCTATTTGTTATTGAGCTTTGGCTTGTTCCTCGACTACGCTTCTGCTTGATCCCAACCTGCAGCCACTTGTTTCTGACCTTCGGCTTGTTTACTGACTAGCTTATGTTTAATATCTACCTGCTATATCTTCTACTGGACCCTGGCTTGCTCACCTCCTGGTTGGGCAATTATGAGGACCGTGACCTGGTACTAATGTGCAGCAAAACCCATCCCCACCATTAGGAGCTCTGGTGAATACCAGTTAGTACTTAGACTCTCACCCTTAGACCTCGGGTGAGCCAGCATCATCCACCAGGGTGAACTGCTTGTATACGTATCCTGCTGGTCGGTGGAAGTCGCTCTACTGCTAAGCATCTTGTCTCCATGCCTGAACCCTGACCGTAACATAGATTGAACACCTTCCATTAAAATACTGTACATGGGCTGTGACTTGTCATGTGACTTTACGGGGTTTATTTACTAAAGCTGGAGAGTCCAAAATCAGACTCCCTTCTGCATAGAAACCAATCAGCTTCCAGGTTTCATTGCCAAAGCTTCATTGAACAAGCTGAGGTTAGAAGCTGATTGGTTTCTATGCAGAAGGGAGTCTGATTTTGGACTCTCCAGCTTTAGTAAATAAACCCCTACATGTCCAGAGTTGTATGACAAGTCACACAGTGTGAATGTAGCCTAAAACATTTTAAAGTGTTTACTAAATAAAGCTGTTTGATTTCATGGTGTTAGAGCTGATTCACACATGTGCGGTGCGGATTGAAGCTCAGGTTTCACAGCTAATTGATACAGTAGTTGTTCACAGGTTCAGGTCAGGTTTACATCAGGTTCAGTTTAGGATTACATCAGGTTCAGGTCAGGTTTACATCAGGTTCAGGACAGGTTCAGGTCAGGTTTACATCAGATTCAGGTCAGGTTTACATCAGGTTCAGGTCAGGTTTACATCAGGTTCAGGACAGGTTCAGGTCAGGTTTACATCAGGTTCAGGTCAGGTTTACATCAGGTTCAGGTCAGGTTTACATCAGGTTCAGGACAGGTTCAGGTCAGGTTTACATCAGGTTCAGGTCAGGTTTACATCAGCTTCAGGACAGGTTCAGGTCAGGTTTACATCAGGTTCAGGTCAGGTTTACATCAGATTCAGGACAGGTTCAGGTCAGGTTTACATCAGGTTCAGGACAGGATCAGCTCAGGATCTTATCTTGTTCACACACATGCGGTTTAGAGACGGTTCCCATAGAAGTCAATAGCCAGTAATCCGCACCTGAACCGGACCACACTGCTCAAAAATTGGACATGACTCTTTTTAAAACTGCACTGAATCCGCACCACCAGTGCACCAGACATATGTGACCAGGCACCATGGGAAGCAACGTTTTTTCACATGCCATGCAGATTGGATGTGGTTCAAACTACATCCAATCTGCATATATGTGAACAGACACTTAGAGCTGATTCAGGCATTTGAGGTGTGGATTAAAGCTCAGGTTTCACAGCTAATTGATACAGTAGTTGTTCAATTCGGGTTTACATCAGGTTCAGGACAGGATTAACTCCCATAGAAGTTAATAGTTTATAATCCACACTTGAACCTGAAGGCACTGTTCAGAAATCGTACCTGACTCTTTTTCAAATCACACCAAATCTGCACCGCCAGTGCACCTGACATATGTGAACAGGCACCATAGGATGCAATGTTTTTTCACATGTCATGCAGATTGGATGCGCTTCAAACCACATCCAATCTGCATATATGTGAACAGGCACTTAGAGCTGATCCACGCATGTGAGATGTGGATTGAAGCTCAGGTTTCAAAGCTAATTGATACAGTGGTTGTTAATTTCGGGTTTACATCAGGTTCAGGACAGGATTAACTCCCATAGAAGTCAATAGCTTGAAATCCACACCTGAACCTGAAGGCACTGCTCAGAAATCGTACCTGACTCTTTTTCAAACCGAACTGAACCTGCACCGCCAATACACTGGACATATGTGAACAGGCACCATAGGAAGCAATGTTTTTTCCAATGTCATGTGGATTGGATGTGGTTCAAACCGCATCCAATCCGCATATATGTGAACCGGCAGTCAATGTTAATGTTTCTTTGAGAGACCACCCACCTTTAAGGTCCTATTTTTTTTTGAGTTGTCCGAGTTTACTCGGCAATAAGTATTAGTTTTGGAAAGAACGATGAAATTTTGGATCTCTGTTTTATTCTTATTAAATTAGGATACTCCATTAAAGGCTTAGCGTATAAAAAAAATGTAATATAGATTTAACAAAATCTGTATCTGAAATTCTAGTATTTATAGACAAAAGGCCCCGTGATCATTGCTAACCAGTCACACTGTCAAAAAGACTTCTTATGTCAATAGAAGCAATCTGTATATGGAAAAGAAATCACAATATTTTCTACATTGCATCTTTACATTGAAGGAACAAATTTGACCAATTGAGCAGGTTTTCGGGGATTATAGTGCAAAAAATACTGGCTGACCACAATCCAGTAAAAATGACTTCTTTGATGTAATGTGAATCCATAAAGACCAATACAACAGGGGAAGTGAGACTTCTAATGTGTTTTACAATGAAGAGCACTTAATCATAGACTTGGATCTTCAGCATGAAACACATTAGAGGTCTCACTTCTCCTATCATAGCTGTCTTAATGGATTCACATTAAAAAAAGAGTTGTTTTTACTGGAGTGCGATCATTCTCTATTTTGCGCACTATAATATAATCCTAGCAGCGAGCTGGACGTGCACCCAGAAGCAAGACCAGAAAGCAAGAGTGGACCGGACTGGAAGTGTATTGCATTTTCTTTGGTTTTAGGTATGTTCTCCAGGTTTCATTGTGTATACTGGAAAAAAACATTTCAAAAGATATAATGGGGTTGATTTACTAAAACTGGATATAGTGAATTCAGGGTCCAGGGAGACCAGATATAGTGAATGTAGGGTCTGGGGAGAGCAGATATAGTGAATGCGGGGTCCGGGGAGACCAGATATAGTGAATGCACAGTCCGGGAAGACCGGATATAGTGAATGTAGGGTCCAGGGAGACCAGATATAGTGAATGCAAGGTCCGGGAAGACCAGATATAGTGAATGCAGGGTCCAGGGAGACCAGATATAGTGAATGCAGGGTCCGGGGAGAGAGGATATAGTGAATGCAGGGTCCGGGGAGACTAGATATAGTGAATGCAGGGTCCGGGGAGACTAGATATAGTGAATGCAGGGTCCAGGGAGACCAGATATAGTGAATGCAGGGTCCGGGGAGAGAGGATATAGTGAATGCAGGGTCCGGGGAGACTAGATATAGTGAATGCAGGGTCCGGGGAGACTAGATATAGTGAATGCAGGGTCCGGGGAGACTAGATATAGTGAATGCAGGGTCCGGGGAGACCAGATATAGTGAATGTAGGGCCCGGGGAGACCAGATACAGTGAATGCCGGGTCCGGGGAGACCAGATATAGTGAATGCAGGGTCTGGGGAGACCAGATATAGGGAATGCAGAGTCCAGGGAGACCAGATATAGTGAATGCAGGGTCCGGGGAGAGTGGATATAGTGAATGTAGGGTCTGGGGAGACCAGATATAGTGAATGCAAGGTCCGGGGAGAGCAGATATAGTGAATGCAGGGTCCGGGGAGAGCAGATATAGTGAAAGCAGGGTCCGGGGAGAGCAGATATAGTGAATGCAGGGTCCGGGGAGACCAGATATAGTGAATGCAGGGTCCGGGGAGACCAGATATAGTGAATTCAAGGTCCGGGGAGAGCAGATATAGTGAATGCAAGGTCCGGGGAGAGCAGATATAGTGAATGCAGGGTCCTGGGAGACCAGATATAGTGAATGCAGGGTCCTGGGAGACTAGATATAGTGAATACAGGGTCCAGGGAAACCAAATATAGTGAATGCAGGGTCCTAGGAGACCAGATATAGTGAATGCAGGGTCCGGGGAGACCAGATATAGTGAATGCAGGGTCCGGGGAGACCGGATATAGTGAATGCAGGGTCCTAGGAGACCAGATATAGTGAATGCAGGGTCCGGGGAGACCGGATATAGTGAATGCAGGGTCCTAGGAGACCAGATATAGTGAATGCAGGGTCCTAGGAGACCAGATATAGTGAATGCAGGGTCCTGGGTTTAGTAACACTTTAAATGTGTAGTATTATTGGTTGTGTGTCAATTTATTTAAAGAAAATCTTCCCCCCTGCTGTGTGATCTCCACAATGGTGTATCATCAAAACTCTTTGTAACCAGAATCTCTTATAAGTAAGCAACTAGACATGTGCAGTTCGTTTTGTTCCGAAAAGAAATTCAGACAAAATTTTTGTAATTCGGAGATTCGGATGTATCCGAATTCTTAAATTAAAACTAATGAATTTAAATGAATCTGAAATAACAAAACAAAATTTTGTCTGAAATTTGAATTGAATTTGGATCAAATTTGAAATTGAAATTGAATTAGAAAACATATTTGAAATATATACATATTGCTGATAATTACTGATTTTCTTAAAAGACTACTTATATTAGTGTTAGAATATAGTCATCTTCCAAAATTCAAATTTTGAAAAGAATAGAACAGAATAAAACAGAATAGAATAGAATCTAAAGGAACAGAATAGAAAGGAATAGAATAATAAAGAATAACATAGAAAAAATAGATTTGAATAGAATAGAAAGAAATAGAGAAAATATAGCCATATTCCAAAATTCAAATTTCAAAAAGAATACAATAGAAACAAAAGAGAAGAGTAAAACAGAATAGAATAGAAAAGAATAGACTAGAATAAAAAAGGAATAGAAAAGACTAGAATAGAATAGAAAAAAATAGATTCAAATAGAAGAATATTGAAAGAATATAACCGTCTTCCAAAATTTGAATTTCGAAAACAATAGAATAGAATAAAACAGAACAGAACATAAAAGAATAGAATAAAATATAATAGAAAATAAAGAAATACAATATAATAGAAAAAATAGAATAGAACAAAATAAAATATAACTGTCTTCCGAAATTCGATTTTCGAATGGAATAGAACCAGCTATTCTTCACAATTAATTTGGATCTATTGGATATTTTCGAATCAGATTTGAGTACTTCTAATCCACTGAAAAAATGTAAATCCACTCGAAAACGAAGAAACAAAACAAAACTAAATGAATTTAGTTACCAATGTAACAAAACAAAAATGAGTAACTTAGCGAATTGATCATAAATGAAACTATTTTTTTGTTCTGCACATGTTTATAAGCAACTATGATATTCCCAGAACTGGACCCTGGACTCACCTGTACCCATTCATTCATAAAACATTGTAGCCAGGTGATGGACTACAGAAACATGGAGAAGGAGACATCTCCCTTTTACAATCAGCTTTCACTTTCTACTGAAATGCTGGTGCTATGCTGTACCATTATCCTCTCTCCAGCAGGGAGAGAACTACAACCAAGCAAACCTCATATGCAGGGAGATTGGAATCCTAGGAGGTATAGTCCAAAACACCAGCCATGTGATACAGGAACTGGATTTCTTGTTCAAACATTTTATTGTTTTAGAGTACAACAACATAAGTTATAAGTAAGCAAATGGGATATTAGAGGTGTACAGTAAATGAACAGGTAAGGTTCCCAATTATAATAGTCAGGCAGCACTAACAAGAGCGAACAACAAATATCAAATAGAGCCTAACATGAAGGAAAGGAGGAGGAAGGGAGGGATAGGGTGTACGGCACCAAGGAAGGGGATACAGAAAATAGCCAAATAACCGCAGTATCAACAAAGGACGGTTCCCAAAAAGCAAAAAAACACAGATTATGGGTTGAGAAGGGACTCGTCAAAGTTGGGCGGGAGGAAATGCTCCACCCATGGGTTCCAAATCTTTTTAAACTTGGGGATGGAATCCAGGATAGTGGCTTCAATTTTTGCGTGGATCATTGCCTGAGTGACCCTAGTCATGACTGCAGTCGTATTCAGTAAGGGTGATTTCCAGGCTTTAGCGATAACCTGTTTGGCCGCAGTGGTGACTTGCAGAATAAGCTTAAAATTTGCCTTTGTGATGTCTGGTGGCCGGTGATTGAGAAGCGCGACTAGAGGACTCGGTTGGAGGGTTGTGGCGCTGAGTGCAGACAGTGTTCTGAATACCTCCGCCCAAAAAGTTCGGACGATTGGGCAATCACACCAAATATGAAAAAATGTTCCTAGGTCTGCGCAGCCTCTGAAACAAACTGGGGGATAATCAGGGGTGAATTTCGCAATTCTGGTTGGGACAAGATACCAGAGGGTCAGGACTTTGTAATTGGTCTCCAGGGCCACAACATTTTGCGAGGACTCCTTGGTATTGTTCCAAATGAGGTCCCAATCTGACGGGTCGATTTGCCGGCCTAAATCAGCTTCCCATTTATCGGTATATGAGGGTAATGGAGAAACGGATGGAGTTGTAAAAAGGGAGTATAGATAGGATATGAGACCTCGGCTATGAGGGTCTCGGTGACATGCTCGCTCAAAAGGAGACAGAGAGGAAATTGGGTTAGCAGCCAATGTGTACGGAGCAAAGAAATGTTTCAACTGCAAATATCTAAATAATTCAGAGGTGGGGAGGTTATGGGACTCACATAGAGAGGTAAAAGATTTAAATTGATTCCTGAGTACAAAATGACGGGTCTGGGTGAGACCAGCCGTTGCCCATCGAGCAAAGACGTGCGGTGTGGACCAGGCCGGGGGGAAGGCTGGATTACGAAGATAGGAAAGGAGGGGGTTATGGGGAGATTGTAGCAGGTAACGAGATTTCAGTTTGTCCCAAAGGGACAAAAAATGCATAGTAATGGGATTCTCAATCGTGCGGCGGTCAATGCGTCTCAACCAAAGAAGGTTTGCTATAGAAAAGGGGTCGCACTCGATGGATTCGAGAATGACCCACTGCGGGATTTCGTAGGTAGCGTGATATTTTGGTAGTTGTGCCATATGCGCCGCTTGGTAGTATTTGCTGATCTCAGGGAGACCAAGACCGCCATGCAGTTTAGATCGGTATAGAATACTGCGGGGGACACGGGGGCGGACTTTGCCCCAAACATAGGAAGAAATACGGCGCTGCAGAACTCGCAGGTAATGAGTGGGTACAGAAATAGGGAGAACTCTGAAAAGATAAAGGATTTTGGGAAGGATCGACATCTTCACGACCGCTATTCTGCCCAGCCAAGCTAGAGGAAGGGAGGACCATTTAGTCATAAGTGCCGTTAGATGGGCCAGCATAGGGATGTAGTTAGCGTTATAGAGACCTGAAATATGCGGGGTGAATTTTATACCCAAAAAGGGGACGGAGTCTTGCGACCATGAGAATGGCAAAATCTGTTTGAGGTGGGTAAGTTCGTTAGGTGGTAGCAAGATATTAAGCGCCCATGATTTTTGGGGGTTAATTTGAAGGCCAGAGAGCGCGCCAAACCTATCAAGAAGACGAAGTAGAGTAGGCGTAGATGTTAAGGGAGAAGTGAGAAAAAGTAGGACGTCATCAGCAAACAAGCACAGTTTATGCGAGGTGCCTCCTATCTCAAGCCCTCGGATATCAGGATCGGTTCTAATCAATAGTGCCAGTGGTTCTATGGCTAGTGCAAAAAGCAAGGGGGAAAGGGGACAACCTTGCCTGGTGCCACATAAAATCGGGAAATGGGCGGACCGGTGTCCTAGATATTTAATTCTGGCCGAGGGGCCCTGGTAGAGAGAAAATATCCAGGTTAAGAAATGTGGGCCAAAGCCCCAACGGCGCAGGATGTAATGTAAGTATGACCATGAGACTGTGTCAAACGCCTTCCGAATGTCTAAGGACAGAAAGCATGTGGGAATATTGCGGGATTTAGCTAAATGTGCTAATAGGGATGCACGTCGAACGTTGTCTCCTGCTTGCCTAGTTGGTATGAAACCAACCTGATCGTTGTGGATTAGGGAACCAATACATGCGTTGAGGCGAGTTGATAGGATTTTGGCTAGCAGTTTAACATCTACGTTAAGGAGGGAAATTGGTCTGTAATTAGACCATTGCGTGTCATCTGAGTTTGTCTTCGGTATCATAGAGATGTTGGCTTGCACAGTATCTGGGCTAAAGATATGATTCGAGAGTATGGCATTAAAGGCATTTGTCAAGACAGGCGTGAGAATGGGGGCAAACTTTTTATAGTACGTGGCTGAAAAGCCGTCAGGTCCTGGGCGTTTGCGGGGCTTCAAGAAATTTATAGCATTTGTGACTTCGACTGTGGTGATGGGTCGCTCTAGCGTAGCAAGATGCTCACCAGCCAATTTTGGAAAAGGAAGGGAACCAAAAAGGGCATCGGCCTGGGGAGAGTCAAAGGGAGCGGAGGCAGAGTAGAGACTCGAGAGGTGTTTGTGGAAAATTCGTAGAATCCGTTCCGGGTTGCTGGTGAAAGTTGCCGATGAGGTCCGCAACCTTATAGGCTTGACGGTGTGGTCTAGTTTACGGAGAGAGAGAGCAAGAAAAGTGTCGGGTTTATTGGCTTTAGTGTAAAATTTGTGCCGTGACCTGCGGATGGAGAGCTCGGCTTGGTCCGTAAGGAAGAGATCTAGGGCTAGTCGAGAGTGTTCAAGGGCTTCATTGTTAGCTGGGGTGGGGGATGCTTGAAAGGCACTATGGGATTGGTCGTACTCTTGTTCAAGGAGGAGGCGTTTCTGCCTCCTTTCTCTACTCAGGAAGGAGGCTTTACTAATACAGAATCCGCGGATTACTGGTTTATGCGCTTCCCACAATAGGAGGGGGGAAATCCCGGGGGTTTGATTTAGGGAGAGATACTCTTTAAGCGCAGCAGCAATCTCTGTGCAGTGGGCTGGGTTAGCCAGCAGGCGTTTGTTGATGGACCAGGAGGGATCAGCGGGAGAAGGAGCTAGAGAAGCAACGGTGGTGATCACAGCACAGTGATCTGACCATGGGATTGGAAGGATATCGGAAGCCAAGATACGAGGGGAAGAACTGGCGGTCATAAATATATGATCGATTCTTGAGAAGACTTTGTGTGGGTGGGAGTAAAAAGTGTACTGGCGTTTAGTAGGATTGGATTCCCTCCATGAATCGACCATTGAGTGCTGTTGCAGAATGGATTGAAAGGAGTGTTTGGGGGTATGTGGAGTGAGAGATTGTGGGGATTTATCTAGAAAAGGGTATAGTGTACAGTTGGAGTCTCCGCAGACTATAAGCGTGCCTCGTTTATGATGAGCAATAACCGAGAAGAGATGAGAAAGGAATGGCAAAGGACCCTGGTTTGGAGCATAGTATGTGGCAATGGTGATCTCAAAATCCAGCAATTGCCCTACAAGTAGAAGATAACGACCTTCCGGATCTTTAATTTCAGTGCATAATTTGAAGGGTGTAGTACGGTGAAGAGCAATTAAAACCCCCCTGCGCTTAACAGTAGCAGAGGCGGCGTAGACCTGTGGGTAGCAGGGGCCAAAAAATTTAGGAGTGGAGGTAGGAGTGAAATGTGTCTCCTGCAGGCAGACTATGTGGGCCTTATAGGACGCAAAAGAACGAAAGGCTTTGTTGCGCTTCTGCGGGACATTAAGGCCCTGAACATTCAGGGTAAGGATATTCAGGGAACCCATGGGTGGAGGAAGCGGTGATTTGGTAAATATTGGAATCCCTTCAAGAGAGCCATCTTGCGAATTGAACTAGGGGAAAGCATGCGGTTGTAGAAACTGGATAATGACAAGGGGCCGTACAGAAAAGTAAGGGTTGAGGTGGGGAGGGGTAAGGGTGGTCTAGGGTAAGTAAAGAGGGCCATAAAGAGGCTGGAAGAAAAAGAAAAGGAGAACGGTCCCCGGTGGTACCCGGAATCCGGGTGGTCCGGGGAGCGGTTGTAGCCCGAGTGGTGTCAAAAAAAACGGGACACCAAAGGGGCAAGTGGAGAGTGCACAGGTGCATGGGCGACAAGTAAGACAGCATGTAGACAAATAAATACTTGAGCGATCCTGGAAAGAGAGAAAACATCAAACATAATGGGCAGGAAGCCCGGGGTGCCCCGGTGCCGGCGACCCCGACCCACCCGGCACAGCCTCCAAAAGACCGGAACCGGGCGATCAGAGCCGCCGGGGCCGGGGGTCCAATAGGCAAGGTAGAGGCCCAACAGCAGCCCCAACCTAACAAACAGTAAGGCAGGTAACACCCCAACACAAGACATATCTAGAATGGCCCGTATCCTGAGCTGGTTGAAAGAAACAGGTATGAAAAAAAAACAAAAACAAAAAAAAAAAACAAATAAAGCCCAGCAAACAGGAATAAGGATACAGGTATGCAATGTAAACTGTCAGATGGGGGGGCCGATTGATTCGACTCAGCAAGTAGCGACTACAGGGGCGGCCACGGACCACCACACAAAGAGCCGGTGGGAGGAGTAGAAGTGGTCAACAGGATTCAGTCCATAGAGTCTTGTGGTGAGGGAGCAGGAGATGAAAATCGACCGCGTTTGTGTAGATTCAGGTGACCATTAGGGATCGACGGAGGCTGTAGTTTCTTCGGAGAGCACGACGCCTTTCTCCTTCTGGAAGTCTCTGACGGTGTTGCGGGGGGGTGTAGCTGGAGGTTCCGTAGCGTGTCCAGGAGTTCATCAGTGGTCTTGCATACGTGGTCCCGGGCTTGGTATCTGAACCGCACAGCAAAGGGAAAGCACCATTTATATGGTATAGTATGTTGCTGAAGCACTTGCAGGTGCGGTTTCATGGCTCTGCGCTTGGTGATAGTAGTGGGGCAGAGGTCCTGAAATAGTTGATAGGCATGACCTTGAAACAGGAGGGACTCCGAATTGCGGGCGGCTTGAAGTAGTTGCTCTCTTGTGCGGAAAAAATGGAGTTTAGCTATGATATCTCGCGGCGGGCCGTCAGTGCGTTTAGGAGCTAGTGCCCTGTGAACCCTGTCCATCTCAAGGCGTTCTATTGGAATAGCAGGGGCGAGCTCTTGGAATAGCGCAGTAACTGTAGAGTGGACATCAATGACCGACTCAGGGAGGCCGCGAATACGTACATTGGAGCGTCTGGCCCGGTTCTCAAAGTCCTCTAGACGCGTCTGAAGTGTAAGGTTTTCGTCCCGCAGCAGGTCAATTTCGTCCCCCTGCGTTTGAAGTGTTGCGTCAAAGTCATCCACCCTCTGCTCCAGGTCTGCAGTGCGTTGCCCCAGCTCGCGGATTTCCCTGGACAGCTGGTCAGTAATGCGGTCAGAGGTCTGTTTCAGGGCCTTGTGCAACATTTTTTCAAAGCGGGTCAGAAGGTCAGAGGCAGTAAGGTCAGGCGTCGTGGTAGTCATGGGGGTCTCAGATTCATCTGCAGACTCACCCTCCGAAGAGCATGGCTGGCTCGGTCGCTCTGGCTGTAGGACTGCAAGCCTGGAGGATGCTGGCTGGGCATTGTAGTTCCCCGACGCGGCGGCCATCTTGGATGAGGCTCGAGCTAGGGCCTCCTTTATGGGCTTGCAGGGCGGCGCCACCTGGTGTTTATGACCCCCCCTGACCATTATTGCAGGTGGCCGGGGGTTATATTGATGATCGGGGCCGCTTATGGAGCAGTGCGAGCCCGCATCGCGCGGCGGGGGGGCTGTCTTACCCGCGGCACGGAGGAGCTTCAGGGAGACATGTCCCGTACCGCCGGCCGCGCATGCGCACTCCCGCAACTGGATTTCTAAGCTACAGATTCCAGTGTGCCCTGTGCAGTAAGATAAGGGGAGAAAGGATTTTCAATAAACTGCCCATGGAATGTTCTTCCTCTTGGCATTGAAGAGTTAAAGAGAGAGCACCTCTGTCTGAGGATTCATCTGCCAGCGGAGATGTGAACCTGAGACTTGGAGTGAGGACACCCGGTGGCAGTGCAGTACCTCCCCACATCACAGCTTCTGCACCGCAAGGAGACTGAGGCATCCACTCACCCCCTGCTTCCCACCACTGATCACCGAAGAGACTTACGGGGCCCCCTTCTACAGTGAGCATCCATAGCAGCATCCTCGGAACTGGTGAGAGGGCAATTTGCCCACTGTTAGCAGAGACTGAGCAACTGAGAGCTGGACACCAGTGCACCCAACCCATACCGCATCTATGCTAGCCCTATACCACTTTTCTACCAAACCGACACTGCACCCATACCAACCCTATATTGCAGTTATAACGAACTGCCACTGCTTTTGACAACATCTACATTGCACCTGTACCACACCTATGCCGCACCTTGACTGCATCTTTACCGCACCTTTACTGATTCTGTACCACAATTTTACTGCATGCTGGTTTATTAAGACTGTTCTTAAGTGCACCACCGCTTCTTAAAAGGCCCCAACGATAGGTGGCAGAAGAACAACATCAAAAACTGCTCCTCCCACAAAACTATCCTATAAGTCCCTTTTGATCCCTTCTCCCCTTTCTTTAATTATTTATGGACAGTGCACATCCAGTCAGTCTAGGCCTAGCATAGTCTCCATTAATGCTTTTTGGAAATATAGTCTCCTGTATCCAGTAAATTAACCTTTATTACTGGCCATTGTTGCACTTTAGGTGACATTGCTACTGTTTATGTTGATTTGATTGCCAAGTGTCATCTTATGCCTAGTCTGTATTACCAATCACCTTGTGTGCTAAATTTTGTTATTACATTTGTTAATCTATTTTCATGCTTGCCTCAGTACCTACCATATCGGGTGACAATATATTATGTTTGCCTTTACTAGCTGGTACAGTGTCTGTTTTCTTGGCAATAGTATTATTACTGGTTATCAGGTATAAAGCAGGCCATAGACGGGTCGAACATTGGCCGATTTAAAAAAAAAACGAAAAATTGGTTGTTCAATCGGCAGACATTACCACCATTGTTAAAAAAATCGGCCGATTTTCGACCCATCTATGGCCGGCATTAACCCCATAACTTCTGTCCCTTGCAGAGACAGGGGAGTACACCATACAATGTGAGAGCAATACAAATACATTATTTGAATTACAGTGTTTTTATTTGGATACATTTGTTGCAACAGCTTCTTCTTTTTCTCGCTCTTCTTTTTCTCCTTCTTCTTTTTCTCCCTCTTCTTTTTCTCCTTCTTCTTTTTCCTCTTCTTTTTCTCCTTCTTCTTTTCTTCTTCTTGCAGGTCACAGCTCATGCGCAGATTTTTTATCGGTAAAACGATCGGCCGATTTGCCCATCATTGCCGGGAAAATCGTCCGATTGTCAAAATCGGCCTCGAATTTTCCAACCGATAAAAAAAATGTGCAAAAACTCCGAAAAAAAATCCAGTATATATACCGCCATTTGTAGACACTATAATTTTCACCAAACCATTTGATATAAAATTAGTGAAATTTTTTTTAGTTAAGACGTGTAGCAGAATCAGGGGCGGACTAACCATTTGGAAACTCGGGCACTGGCCGAGGGCCCAGGGTCAGTAGGGGGCCCCATGAGATGCCCATGGTACCTTTTTCATAGGCTTTTTTGAGTTGGGGCAAGGACACAGGGGCCCCATGATTCCCTATTGCCCGGGGGCCCCATGAGTTGTCAGTCCGCCCCTGAATACAACTGATGAGAGAGTGGAGCAAAATGTGAAAAATACAAAATGAAGTGCTTAACCCCTTTGCGCCGGCCGCACACAAATGTGCGGCCTCCCGGCGTCTGGGCCTAGACGCCGAGCGGCCGCACATTTGCGTCCATGTAACTAAATACAAATGTGCTGAGAGCGCGCGCCCTGTGCGCTCCCAGCACACATGTGTGGTACTCACGGAAAGGTCCCGGTCCGCTCTTTCGAACGGGACCTTTCCCGATCATGTGACCGCCGTGACGCGTCATCACGGCGATCACATGATTCCTAAACCACGCCCCAACCGCCCCGCCTCCTGGCGGCTGAATCTCTTAAAGGGCCAGGAGGCATCGGCGGGAAGGGGTTAATATTAAAAGTGGACAAACCACTTATCACAGAAGAATGACAATAATGGGGCCCCCTACTGACCCCGGGCCCTCGGGCAGTGCCCGAGTTTCCAAATGGTCAGTCCGACCCTGGTTGTATTCACATTATTTCATTTATGTTATGACAGACTCATATGTCCCACTATTACTGTGATTTAGTTAATATTTTATTTCTCCCTGATCATTTCATTGCGTTTTGCACACGGTCACGGTTTATTGTCTGTTACACCTTTTGGTCCTCATTTTGGATCTTTATTATTTCACCTTTCCCTTCACTCCCATAATCCTTCCAGTTACTGATTATGTTATGGTGTATTATTTATTGTCTTCTCATCTCATTATTTGTTTTGGAATGTCTGCGGCATTATTGTGATTAGCGCAACATCAACTTTCTGTTGTTGTTTGTGCTAGTGGTATAGCCAGAAGTGTGCTTCTGTCCCAATAGTCCCATCTTTTCTAGTAGCGGCACGAAAAGTTTTTTACATAAATCACATAGATGGTCCACCTGATTGACATTCTCGGCTGCAAGGGGTAGTTGTCCTCAGTGGGGGTGGGGTAGAAGTCATTGACTCTCTGTCCAGCTGCCAGTGCTTCAGCTGTATGGTTTTGAACATTCTGGAGCTCAGTCTGCTGCTGGGGAGAGCGGCCAATCGCCCCAGCTCCCTGATGCTGTGGAGACCAGGGGCGGACTGACAACTTATTATTATTATTATTATTATACAGTATTTATATAGCGCCAAAGGGTATGCTCAGCGCTGTACAGTAGCAAGGGGGACAGAACATGGGACAATACAGTAACAATACAATACACAAGGGGTTCGAGGGCCCTGCTCTTTCGAGCTTACAATCTAGGAGGGAGGGGAAGGTGGCACAGGAGGAGATGGCTGTGGTGGGTGGAGTGGAGGAGGTTAGTTGTTAGGTGAGGTCAGGTGTTGGGTGAGGTTGGGGTAGGCTTCCCTGAAGAGGAGGGTTTTCAGGGTGCGCCTGAAGGTGAGGAGGGTATGTGACAGTCTGATGGATTGGGGTAGGGAGTTCCAGAGGATGGGGGAAGTCCTGGAGAAGTCCTGCAATCGGGCGTGGGAGGAGGAGACCAGGGACCTAGAGAGCAGGAGGGCCCCCAGGCAATAGGGGATCATGGGACCCCTGTGTCCTTGCCCAAACTAAAGAAAGCCTATGAAAAAGGTACCAGGGGCATCTCATGGGGCCCCCTACTGACCCTGGGCCCTCTGGCAGTGCCTGAGTTTCCAAATGGTCAGTCCGCCCCTGGTGGAGACACTGTAGTTGCTAGGCAGAGGTTAGCGGCGCTCTATCCTGTTGCCAGCACTTCAACTGGAGACCCCACATCTGCTCCGGCTAAACCTTGGGGGAGTGAGGCCGGCTTCCTCCACTCCCAGACTGTGGATCTGCTGCTGGGATGACATTCCTCTGTCACTGTCCCCCTGGTGCACAGATCCTGGCTTGGGAGAGAAGACAGTTTCCTCCACTCTGGCTGACTGTGGGGAAGGGAGGACAACAACCTCCTCTCCCTTCTCCCCTTGGATCTCTGAAACTACCGATGGTGTGGGGCAGAGGTCCTGGACCCTCTGTCCGGTTGTCAGCGCTTCTGCTGGAGAAGTTTCTTTTACCTCCAAAGTTGCTGCTGGCAGGAAATCCCATTTCCCTATCAGTGGTGTAGGAGAAAGGCCGGCAGCTTTTTATCTCAGGGAGACCCGAAGCTGCTGTTGGTGCTGGGTAGAGCTCAGCAATGTTTGGCCCTGTTGCCAGCTCTTCTGCTGGAGGCTCACCAGGTTGTTTTACCTCAGCAGAGAAGTCTATCAAATCCCCAGCCTCTGGAATGGATAAATGTCCAGGGCACGGGCTGGTGGCCCTTGGGCCCAGTGCCAGCACTTTGGCAGGTGACTCATCACCCATAACATACTCCAATGAAAAATCCATTAGATCCATACATTCTGGGATCTGTAATTGGAGGGATGAGCCGACTGCTCCATCTTCCATACCCTCATCCAGCTGTTGGACAGATGCATTCCTCCATCCAAGCTCGTACCATGCAGAAACAGGATCGTCTAGGTAAGCCAGCACTTGCTGCATCCGCCATAAGACTTCCATTTCCATAGCTGCGGGTGGTATCTGTGTCTCTCCTCTCCTGCTATCCGAACCTTGGATCCCGGTGGAGGTTTGGATGTCCCAGACTGCAGGAAGCATCCCACTGCTTGCCACCAATGTGACGGAACAGACCCAGACTGTGCTTGAGTACTTCCGCTTCCCTGTCTGAACACCGACAACAGACGCCACAGCCGACCATACAAGACTAGAGGACACCAGTCTGTCTGAACATGGAACTCTTTATTTTAAACTCAAACTGGCTTTTTCTACAATACACACAGAAACTGATCACATGATCATGTGCAAATGCAGCTATATACAGAAATAGACTTAACACTCTAAACAGTAAGTTAATTATAAATATATAAAGCTATATAAATCCTGTATAATAATAATAATTAGATAAGCTAGCTGGGTGATCGAAACAAAAGGTGAATGGGAATTCACACCTAGACAATGGTTTGACAAATTAGGATCTCACTACAGAGCAGACGGTCTGGCTCTTTCAATTCACATGTCTAGTGCAGAATCAACAACCAGGAATAGTCTTCATATGGCTGATAAATATTACTGTCCCATCTGAAGTAATTCCAACCACGTCCATTAGTCACCCTGTGCCCCTAAGAGACACAGGAGGACTTACACATAAGAGGGATATGGGGAGCTGAGACAGGGGTCTCCCAACCTCTGCAAAGTAAGCTGGGTTCCATGAGCCCCCCACCCAAAGTGAGTCCCGTCACAACCATGGCAGGTTTCACCAGCCGTCTTCTCTCCCCGGTGCCGGCCTCTTCAGTGTGGACCCCCTTGCGGCTTCACAGCTGGGTGCCCACTGCGCATGCACAAAAAGCACTGCACTTTGTGAATAGTCCCGTAGTCTTCTGGGTCCTGTCATGTGTCCCAGAAGACTATAGCGAGGGAGGGGGGGAGAACAACTTTTGCTTTTGATCGTCCAGGCAATCGGGTACCTGTCAAATTCGGGTAACCACTCCCCAAAGGTGCCAATCCTTAACGGGCAGCGGGGGACAATGTCTTAAAGCAGAGCTTCCCCCTTTGGGTGGAGCTCCGCTTTAACTTGATAGCTTCACTTCATATGGCCCCGCCTGCCTTGTTTCATCATAACAGTGTCATCACCTTTTTTTTTTTTCTAACTTTCACTCTTTCTTTTTTTATAGTGCAAAAAAATTAAAGCCCTGTGGTAATTAAATACCACCAAAAGAAAGCTCCATTTGTGTGAAAAAAAATGATGAAAATTTCATATGTGTACAGTGTTGCATGACCGCGCAATTGTCATTCAAAGTGCAACAGCACTGAAAGCTAAAATGAAGAGGGCAGGAAGGGAATAAAAGTGCCCAGTAGGCATTAATGGCCGGATCACCAGGTAAATGTAAAGGGAAAAAAGCCTAAAAAAAGAATACAAATGCAGCAGTCACAACTAAACATTGGTAAGCTGCAGTCTATTACATTTTTGGGTTTCGATGCACTTTATCATACCCAGCAAGCGCTGAAAGCTGAAATATTTGTAGCTTTTTAGGATACCGAAGTTCAAAGGAATCAAAACTTACCAGATCAAAATCCCGTCTCCAGCATTCTGAAATGCAGCTTGTGTTTTTTTTTCTTTAAGTGTATAGAAAACTCAATTAATTTTTAGGTTTTTGCTTTAGAAAAAAAATTGCACAGCACAGAGCTATGATTATAAACTACAAGAAACTTGTAACTGTCACGAAACTTTCTTCAACTTGCTCATTTAACAAGCCTGGGAAATGCCACACTCATGTCGGGTTGTCACCCCAGGATCTGGGAACGGGTTGTGATATTTCCTTTTTTTTTTTTTTTTTAGCTCCTGATTGGGATTACAAGGCCAAGATATCTCAGCTGTCATTTCCAGGGAGCCGTTCTTTAATATAAGTTTTCAAATTATTAACTTTTAGGAAGCGATATTTGATAGCAACAGTAATATCCTTTCAAAACCGCTGGACATTTTTTCCTTTTTTATTTTTTTTCATGAATAAACTACCTAATCTGAAAGAACGTAATTTCACCGCTGTCAAATCCGCAGTGCGCCGCAATGTACAGTACAGAAACACCGCTATCACAATTCCATCTAGATCATAAAGATGTGCTTTGCCTTTTTAATGATTAGCCTGAATACCTGGAAGTGGTATTTCTGTGGAAATCCATTTTGAGACGTGATTGCTGTGTTACTACCTTCTTTTCAAAGAGACGTTGCGACTTTTTTTTTTTTTCCGAGCATGCCGATTTTAATCAGCCAGGGCAAGAAGAGACACTGGAATTGTGGCTGCCCATAGAGATAAGAAAGTTCTCGCCATACTTGTGAACCGCCAATGGTTGAAATGGTAATTCCGCAAATAGTAACTATTTTTTTCTTTATTAACCTCCCTGGCGGTATGATTATTTCAGATTTTTGGTGCTGAAAGCGGTACCATTATTTTGCATGGAAATATGTTGTTTTTTTATTGTAGGCCTGTAATTTAGGAATAACTCACTGAAATCTGTCCGAACAAGAGTCTAGTAAACATCCCGGGTATGATAAAATTTGAAACACGAAATCATAAATTATAATTTAATAAATAATCACAAAAAATAATAATAATACATTTAATTCAATAATATAATCAAACCGAAAACACTGAAATTTGAAATATAGCGCCAAGTTTGCACATTGCTGATCAAAGTCGCAGAATCGTTTTAAGTGTCTGATGACAAATTTCCCCCACGAATCATTATCACTCAATTCTGCAAGTGGTTCTGATTTACTATCGCTGTTTTCTAGCTGATCTAAACCCGCTTTTGACCTAAAGGGATGCTTTTTGGACGCCATGGACGTTTCTCAGTTTCCAGGCAGAAAGAACAGACAAAATGCAGGCAGGGCGCAGGACAAAGCACTCGGGACAAAATGTATGTGAAATGGGTTGAAACAGCAATGTTTTACTATGGAAAATTTGTTTGGAAAAAAATGACATTTTTTAAAATTTTCAAATTTCCCGCCGCCGGTGGCGCCCGTACGTCCCGACGTCACAGGGACCGGAACACAGAAGCCGGATGCCAGCATCAGCCGGAGGAGATGGCCGGGGACGCTGCAGGGGACACATCGCGGGAGCGAAGGACAAGGTAAGTGCTGCAGGGACTCCCTATGCAGCGCCGCATGGTAAGCCCGAGTGTAGCTCGGGGTTACCGCTTTTGGTACTGACATTTTACCCCGAGCTACACTCGGGAATACCGCTAGGGAGGTTAAAAGAAAATCTACTCTTAAAGCGGAATTAAATGGTATCCGAGCTCCACACACCGAAAACACAATTTAATTCAGTTTTAATATTCAAAACAAAACTCCCCCATCCATCCATGTCTCCATGCTTTATTTTGTTGACAAATTGCTTTGGAAAACACGCACCAGCATTTCTGGCTGTGGCCATCTTGAATAAGGGCAGATGATTCATGTAGCATTTACTTCCTGGAATCCATCTTCCCTTAGCTCAGGCATGCAGACAGGAGGGTGTGCTTAGATAAGAAAGACCCTCCTCCCACTCTCCAGATGAAAAAAAAACCAATGAAGATTCCTGGGATGTATAAAGTGGCGTCACTAGGGTTGGTGACACCTGTTGTGGTAAAACATGGTGTCACACCGCCCCCCCAATAATTTTTTTCCCATAGGAGGCAGATTCTGGCTAAGCATTGCTGCCACTGACAGGTATATGTCAGAGCTTTCACCATGATCACCCTTCCTAGGAATGGAGACCACTGGAAGGGTAAGGGAGGGTACTGCTTTTAAAGGTAGGGTGACTTCCTAAAAGAACAGAACCCACTAGGAAACCCCAAGTGTTGGGGTGATGGTGATGATGACATTTCAGCAGGCACAGGGTTAAAAAGCAAAGGTGAAGTGGTGATGGGCAGCACAGGAGATCCAGGAGGTGGGTAGTTTCCTGGTGACCCAAGATCCCAGTCCCCCGCATGATGAGCCCCATGGAGCAGTGTCATAGGGTGCCCAAGGATCTGAATGCTGGCAGGGGTTCAGTGAGAAGCTGAGTTCTAGGTCATATGAAAACTTCAGGGCAGCATGTTCTCTACAGCAAACAACCGGTTCCTGAGTCTAACCTTCCCTCCCCTTCCTCCATCCTGGGCCCTCAGCACCGACAAGCCAGCATTCTACTTTCGTGGAGTCCCAGCTTCAGCCTGTCCCAGGTCCTTCCCACCGCAGGCCCTGCCTCTGCTAGCCCATTCTCCCCCACTCAGCATCACGTCTCAGCAAGTGACACTTACTTGTCCCTGCAGGTGCTGCCGGTGCTGTGCCAAACGCAGCATCCCCAGCACCAGCATAGCACCAGCAGCAATGGCATCAACAGAGCTTATGCTGGCATTGGCCCTGATGGTGTCACTCCTCTGGCAGGAGTAATCCAGGTGTGGTTCGTACCCCCCCGCACCCCCATAGCAAAGTCACTGGATGTATGGCATCATCTTGGCCTAGGCTAAAACCAGGAAGTTTAAAACAAGTAAAAATCATATACCTTCCTATCTATTTACTAATGAAAGCAGCATAAGGATTAAAAATAAAATAGCAAATAAAATAGAATAAAATAAAATATCCTGATTGAGAAAGTTTTGTTCTGCTTTAATAGATGAATGATGAAAGGTTTCTTTCCTTTTTCCCTTTCCTTTCCATTACTCTATCCCCTTCCCTTCCCCTTTTCCTTTCCCTTTCCCATTCCTTTTCCCCTTTCCCTGTTCCCTTACTCTTTTCCCTTCCCTTTCCCTCTTCCCTTTCTTACTTCCTTTCCCTTTCCTTTTTCCAATTTCTCTTTTCCCTGCCCTTTCTCTTTCCTTTCCCCTTTCCCTTTTCCCATTCCCTTTCCCCTTCTTTTTTCTTTTCCCCTTTCCTTTTCCTTTCCCTTTCCCCTGCCTTTTGGCCTTTTCCTTTCCCCTTCCTTTTCCCCTTTCATTTTCCCTTTCCTATCCCTTCACCTTTCCTTCCTTTTCTCCAACCTTGCCCTTCCCTCTTTCTTTTTGCTTTTCCTCTTTCCTCTCTTCATTCTTTCCTCCTGATTTTTCTGTCTAACATAGAAGCATAGTATGAGGGGGTTACCTTTTTGAATGACCTTTTCCTTCCTTCTTTGGGTGGGCATCCAACTTCAGCAATTCTAGGATAACATTTGACATTATCTTTTCTTTCTTTCTTTCTTTCTTTCTTTCTTTCTTTCTTTCTTTCTTTCTTTCTTTCTTTCTTTCTTTCTTTCTTTCTTTCTTTCTTTCTTTCTTTCTTTCTTTCTTTCTTTCTTTCTTTCTCTCTCTCTCTCTCTCTCTCTCTTTCTCTCTCTTTCTCTCGTGTTCTCTCGTGTTCTCTCTCTCTTTCTCTCTCTTTCTCTCGTGTTCTCTCTTTCTCTCTCTCTCTTTCTCTCTCTTTCTCTCGTGTTCTCTCTTTCTCTCTCCTTCTCTCTCTCTCCTCTCTCTCTCCTTCTCTCTCTCCTTCTCTCTCTCCCCCCCCCTCTCTCTCTCCCCCCTTCTCTCTCCTTCTCTCTCTCTTTCTCATTTGCTTATCCCAGAGTTCCACCTTAAACCAGTTGGGTTTTGAGGCTGATTAAGAAGCTGGGGGGTCACCAGAATCCCTCTCTACTCAATGATTAAATAAAGAATTCTCTTGTGCGCACCGTGTATTCCATGTTTATTTGTAAAATAATGATTTTATATTTACTCACATAACAGATTTAAAATAATACTTTAATGAATTTATAAACAATAAAGCAAAAACAACAATAACCTGACCCCCTAACTGTTATAATTTGTTTTGAAAATGCAGTACACAAACTAATATGTAAATTTACCAGCAAGTTTTTTTTTTCATGGAGCTGAATTTCAAGAAAGATCAGCAAATGTCTAACGATCTCTCGTTGGAATTGAATGAACATTCGGTTGCAGCATTTACATGCTCATTTGGAAAATGATGAGGCTCAGGTCAGAGAATCCTCCGGTGAAGGCGGTTTGGACGTGGGAGATGAGCTGGTAGCGCCGACGTTTTCAATCCGCGGTAACATATAACAGATGTGGAGGGGAGCAGAGAGCTCCCAGCCCAGACCATTAGGAAGCAAGAGCAGCTGATACCTGCAACCCTCCGCAATCTCCACATTTCATTAACTGGATCTGGCAGCTCTGCTGTGCATTGTAAACAGCAAGACGCTCCGCCAATGAGCGCCGCTATCCTGGCCACTGTACGGATGCCGGATTTATGAATTTCACAGATGTCAGGATCAGGTCAAGACAAAATATTTTCTACCATTTTCTCTCTCTTAATTTTATCCCATCTCTCTCTCTCTTCATTTTTCTTCCCACTCAATCTCTTACTCTTCCCTCCTCTCTTTTTCTTGCTCTCAATCTTTCTCACTTCTCCATACTCTACCTCTCTACTCTATACTCCTCCATTTCCCCGGAATATCCATCCTCCTCTCATTCCTCCTGCAACTTTCTCTCTTTCTCCATCTACCCCCATTCTCTCAGCTTTCTTACTCCATCTGCCTCTCCTCATTCCGCTTCTAACTTTCTCCCTCTATCTCTCTTTCTTCCCCTTGTTCTCATTCTCTCTCTCTCTCTCTCTCTCTCTCTCTCTCTCGCTCATCCATCTCCTTCCCTTTGCACCTCTTCACCCCCCCATCACCATCACCCCCTCTCTATCTTCCCTTCCCCTCTTCACTCCTCTTTCCTCCTTTTTGGGGCCAGATTTAGACTGGATAAAATTAGAACAAAATGTTTGTTATTTGGAGATTTGGATCAGTCCGAATTTGCAAATTGCAATAGTAACAAATTTAAAGAAAGAGGAAGGCAAAAAAACCCAGCAAAGCATGACCTAATTTGCTCCTGCAGGGGAAAAAATCCCTCCTGATCCCCCGAGAGGCAATCGGATATTCCCTGGATCAACTTTACCTATAAATGTTAGTATCCAGTTATATTCTGTGTATCCAAGAAAGAATCCAGGACTTTTTTTAAAGCAATCCACTGAGCTGGCCAGAACCAACTCTTGAAGGAGTCTATTCCACATTTTCACAGCCCTCACAGTGAAGAAACCTTTCCATATATGGAGATTAAATCTCTTTTCCTCCAGACGTAAAGAATGCCCCCTTGTCCTCTGTGATGGCCTCAGGTTGAATAACTCTACACCGAGTTCCCTACCGTGGCGCACTCTATACTGCACTCGAGAGGCTAGTGGCTTGGTGTTTCTAGATCTCCAGAAGTACTACTACACAGCCTAGATCACCCATTTATTTCAAATATATTCCATGGTTTACATACCCGACTGGGTGGCACTGGAAGCTCAGGCCTGTGCCCCCCCGGCCTTTTGATGTGGTTACACCCTATATACCAACAGGCAATGCTTTGCCCCATGCTCTCCCACTCAATACGTCTATGGGATTTATTATGTATTTATTATTATCTTTGCCTCTTTGATCCCCTCAGACCTCAGTGGCGACTATTTTCAACAATCCAATGTTCCCAACTGGCCTACAACCCCACGAGTTCCAATGGTGGCTTAACAAAGGCCTTTATCGTATCTGGCACTTTCTAGACCATGGGATTACGTCCCGTGTCATATTTTACCAAACAACTGGAGATCCTAGTCTCTGAGACTTACCGCCTACAATGAATCTTGCACTTCCTCCAGTCTGTGCGTAGCCTCACTCCGAATATGATGACGCATACCTCCCTTTGAAAATAGAAGCTACTGAGGGGAACATGATAATGGGGGGTGTATCAGAATTGTATACATTTCTCGTTAACACTCCGTGTAAACTGCCCCATATGCAGGCTTGGGAACATGATTTGGGAATGGAAATTCTGGAGGAGGACTAGAGGGATTGGTCAGTATGGACATACAAGGGTATCATGAATGTCTCCTTAGTTGAGGTGTAGTTGAGGTGGCTTACAAGGTGGCTTCTCGTTGGTACTTAGTACCTGAACAACTGCATAAGATGTATCCAGACTTCCCAGCCCTGTGCTTCAGGGGTTGAGGTCAGGTGGGTACGACGTTCCACACGTGATGGTCGTGTAGCAAAGTTAAACGATTTTGGATTAGGGTTCACACACTCATATACTCTGTAACGTTGGTGAATGTGATCAAGGGTCCCAAAACAGCCCTACTTATTAAATCAATGGAGGGGGCCCTCGACATATGCAGACCCTAATTCATTTTATGTTCCTGGCAGCCAAAATAGCAATTGCTACCTCCTGACAAAGCCGTTGGTGAAGTGCAAGCTTACCTGGATAATGATTTATGAGAAGTTAGTCAATATACTTTGTGATGCTACCCCAAAGTTTGAGAGGGTCTGGAATCCTTGGATACAATACTTACAAACTCCTGCATGAAGAGTGTTCCGACGATGACCTGAGGAGTGGACAACCCATCTCTTACCTTGCCCTTCTTTTTCTCTTTTCTCCTTTTTTTTTCCTTTCTCCTTTTTTTTCCTTTCTTCCTTCACCTCTTTCTTATCTTCCTCTTTCCTTCTGGAAGCATGGCTTCTACCAGAGGCCCAGCTTGCTCTATTTATTTACTCAGTTTTTTGTGATTGTTTTGCCTTGGGGTTTGTTCTTCCCCTTGGCTCGGTTCAACTGTATAAATTCATTTGACATTAATTGTATGCCAGGAGAGGATGTGCTCCGCTTAGCGAGAGGTGGGCTAAACAGTTTATGCCTCTGCTCCTTGTCGCGAAGCTCTACCACTCTATGGCAATTAAGCCAATAATAGGATAACATTGCTGTTGATAATATTTCTTAGTACTTTATGACCACCAACCGGGTAGTTTCGGGTTGATTGTTGTTTTAGTTCTTATGTACCTACAGTATATAGCCTGTGCAATAGCGCCCCTCCTTTTACGGATGGATACTTCAAACTGGGCCATTTGTTGGCTGAAGGCCTTTATACTGTTTTCTAATTTTTTTGTATTGCATGTAAAATTCCAATAAACGTTACTGAAACAGAATAGAAAATAAAAGAATGTAATATAATATAATAGAAAATAAAGGGATAGAATAGAAAAAAAATAGAATAGAATAAAATAGAATATATCCATCTTCTGAAATTAAAATTTTGAATAAACCAGAACCAGCTATTCTTCACAATGAAGTCATATCGATTCAATATTTTCGATTCAAATTCGATTTGATTACTTTACATCCATTGGAAAATCTATCTCTCTCTCCCCCCCTCTCTCTCCCTCCCCCCCTCTCCCCCCCCCCTCTCCCTCCCCCTCTCTCTCTCCTCCTTCCGTTTCGCTCATTCTCCTCTCCCCTTTCCTTTTTCTTTTCTTCTCCATCTATCTCTCCCCTTCCCTTCCCTCTGACCCCTTTCACTGCCCCTCCTCTCTCCTTCCTTTTACCATTCTCCTATCCACCTTGCCTACCCCCCACCCTTGTTCTCATTCTGTATCTTTCTCCTTTAAAATGGAATTATCATTTACATTTACATTATCATTTATCATTTACATTGTACGCCAAATTATCTGAAAGATATCCAGTTGCTGCAAAAGATTAAGTGCTACTATACACTGTACTTCATTTTTTTTTAACTTGTATCCCAATAAGAAACCACTGTACCTCAACTATTGGTTCACCTAATTTAAAGTACTCTTTGACATTTGACAGTTATTACCAGTACCCCCAATTCGGTGTTTTTTCAAATAATGTCATGTTTTTAAATAATGAAAAATCTTCAATGTTTTCCTTTTATGTATATACTGTTATTTGATTAAATTAAAAATTTATAATGATCCTATAAGGAGAGGTACTGCCCCTGCGTAGGGTATATGGGTTATTTGTGCTAAAAATATATTGGGCGCTACTCCGGTTCTGGCTTCTTAACTAATGAAACTACTTGTTTATTCCCTTCCTATCTCTTGTCTTGACCGTTCTCCCTTCTCATAGGTCTACATCTTCATAGACTACCCCCCTTTAGTCTATAATGAATGCTGCTGCCAGGCTCATCCACCTTATCAACTGTACAATGTCCTCCACTTCTCTCTGCAAATCCCTCCACTGGCTTCTGATTGGCCAACAAATAAAAGTAAAAATACTAATAAAATATAAAGCCATCCACAACTCTGCCCCAAGGTACATCACTAATCTAGTCTTCAAATATCACCCTAACCGTTTTCTTGGCTCCTTCCAAGACCTCCTGCTCTCTAGCTGTCTTGTCTCCTCCTCCCATGCTCATCTCCAGGACGTCTCCAGAGCCTCTTCCATCCTCTGGAACTGTCAGGAATGGACTCAGCACTGGTGGTGGGACTCACCTGCCGTGTGAGCTGCAGTACCAGGGCTGACCAACAGGTGCTCTCAGCAGCCAGAAGCTCACTCCTGCAGTCTGCCAACACCTGGGGCTGATTGCAGGAGGTGTATTTAAGGAATGACCAGGCCTGTGATCAGTGCCTTGGTGTATGTTTCCCATGAGCCCCTGTACCTTGTATCCTGTGTTCCTGCCTATCTGCCTAGTTGCTGACCCTGCTTTGATCCTGACCTCTGCTGAATGTCTCCTGTTGAACCCTTGGCTTGCCTGACCATCCTTCTGCCTGATCCTCTGTACCGCTACCTGTGAGTTACTGAACCCGGCTTGTGACCCTGACTATTCTCTGCCTGCTCCTCCAGTACCTCACTGCCTGCACGTTGCTGACCTGGCCTGCCTGACTACGCCTGACGCTTCCCAGACGATCCATCCATCCCGCACGGAACCAGTCACTACTGTCCAAACCTGCCAGCCCCTTCACATCAGGCTTTCCCCCGGTACATACACTCTGCGGACCCCTCTACCACAGTTGGGTGCACTCAGGGGCCGCGACCTGGTCTCAATCCTGCGCCAAGTCCATCCCCACCATCAGGGGCTCTGGTGAAAAGGCAGACTGGGGCTTAGACTCCGCGCCCTGGGGAATCCTGTTCTGTGGGTCACTAGAGATCCCGCCGGGCGGTGCCTGACGGTACCTTACGGCCGCCTGACCATTCCACCTCTCCAGCCCTGACTACGCCTGTGTTCCTGAAGCCTGCTACTTCCCTGTGTCATTCCACACATTTCTGGTCATACCCGGATCTCTAACAGGAACTCTCTACCTCAGTCTGTCCAGCTATCTCTGTAACGCAACCGACCCAAACTGTGCTTGAGTACTTCCGTTAGAATACCGCTTCCCCGTCCGAACACTGACAAAAGACACCACAGCCGACCATACAAGACTAGACGACACCCATCTTGAAGTAAACCAGGAGGTAGACTATTTTATTTGAACACAGATACAAGATACTCAGGGGGTCAATCCCCCCTCCCTGCATAATGATACATGGCAGGGCAATCTACATTTAGTAACAAGAGACACACAGATATTCAAACTTCACACCAGCAGACAGTCCCATCAGGAGGGAGGGCTGCTGGAGACACCCCCCCCCACTAAGCTAATACACATAAACACATACATCCTATAATAGTTTACTCCCTAACAATAGAACAATGGGATGCAGCCACATAACATCAAGCAATCAACAACCCCCCACCCCAATAATAGGACAGATCACCCTGTACCCCGAACAGGTACAGGGTGATTTACACATAAGAGGAATATGGGGAGCTGAGTCAGGGGTCTCCCAACCTCTCCAAAGTGAGCTGGGTTCCATGTGCCCCCCACCCAAAGTGACTCGCCTACTCTATCTCCTACTCTGGTCACCTTTAGTTCATTCCTGAAAACTCATCTCTTCAAGGAAGCTCAACACGCCTCCAACTACTGTAAGTGAACGCTTATCTCTTCCATCAGCTGATCCCCACAGTTGTAACCTTTTGTACCACTTGCCCTAGAATATTACATGGTAAGCTCTTATGAGCAGGGCTCTCTTGTAAACTGTAAGTACTAGAGATGAGCGAATCGAACCAGGCGAAGTGGAATTCGATTCGAATTTCAGGAAAAATTCGATTTGCGTCGAATCCGAATATTAGCCTACTTCGGGTGCGCGAATCGGATTTTTCCCGATCAGCCGGCAAAAGTGTCCCTGCAGAGAGCTCCGCTATTTCTGACAGTTCTCTGACAGTTCCTTCACATGTACAGCGGTTGAAACATTGTATCTATTTGTTTCCATTTAGGATACAGATGTTTTTATTCGGAAACAGATACAATGTTTCAACCGCTGTAAATGTGAAAGTCAGAGAACTGTCAGAAATAGAGGAGCTCTGCAGATACACTTTTTGCCGGTTTGGAATTATTCTTATTTTCATCCTACCTCTTCTTCTTCTTCTTCATCCTCATCCTCAGAAGAAGAGGATGAGGATGAGGATGAAGAAGAAGAAGTAGGATGAAAATAAGAAGAATTCCAAGCCGGCAAAAAGTGTATCTGCAGAGCTCCTCTAAGTGTATCTGCAGAATAGAGGAGCTCTGCAGATACACTTTTTGCCGGCTTGGAATTCTTCTTATTTTCATCCTACTTCTTCTTCTTCTTCTTCTTCCTCTTCATCCTCATCCTCATCCTCTTCTTCTTCTGAGGATGAGGATGAAGAAGAAGAAGAAGAAGAAGAAGTAGGATGAAAATAAGAATTCCAAGCCGGCAAAAAGTGTATCTGCAGAGCTCCTCTAAGTGTATCTGCAGAATAGAGGAGCTCTGCAGATACACTTTTTGCCGGCTTGGAATTCTTCTTATTTTCATCCTACTTCTTCTTCTTCTTCCTCTTCATCCTCATCCTCATCCTCTTCTTCTTCTTCTGAGGATGAGGATGAAGAAGAAGAAGAAGAAGAAGTAGGATGGAAATAAGAAGAATTCCAAGCCGGCAAAAAGTGTATCTGCAGAGCTCCTCTATTCTGCAGATACACTTAGAGGAGCTCTGCAGATACACTTTTTGCCGGCTTGGAATTCTTCTTATTTTCATCCTACTTCTTCTTCTTCTTCTTCTTCTTCTTCCTCTTCATCCTCATCCTCTTCTTCTTCTTCTGAGGATGAAGAAGAAGAAGAAGAAGAAGTAGGATGAAAATAAGAAGAATTCCAAGCCGGCAAAAAGTGTATCTGCAGAGCTCCTCTATTCTGCAGATACACTTAGAGGAGCTCTGCAGATACACTTTTTGCCGGCTTGGAATTCTTCTTATTTTCATCCTACTTCTTCTTCTTCTTCTTCTTCATCCTCATCCTCATCCTCAGAAGAAGAAGAGGATGAGGATGAAGAAGAAGAAGTAGGATGAAAATAAGAAGAATTCCAAGCCGGCAAAAAGTGTATCTGCAGAGCTCCGCTAAGTGTATCTGCAGAGCTCCGCTATTTCTGACAGTTCTGTGACATTCCCTCCATACAGCGGTTGAAACATTGTATCTATTTGTTTCCTTCTCCTTCTTCTCATCCTTCTCCTTCTCCTTCTTCTCATCCTTCTCCTTCTCCTTCTTCTCATCCTTCTTCTCATCCTTCTCCTTCTTCTCATCCTTCTCCTTCTTCTCATCCTTCTCCTTCTTCTCATCCTTCTCCTTCTCCTTCTTCTCATCCTTCTCCTTCTCCTTCTTCTCATCCTTCTCCACCTCCATCTTCTCATCCTTCTCCTTTTCCTTCTTCTCATCCTTCTCCTTCTGCTTCTCCTTCTTCTCAACCTTCTCCTTCTTCTCATCCTTCTCCTTCTTCTCATCCTTCTCCTTCTTCTCATCCTTCTCTTTCTTCTCATCCTTCTCCTTCTTCTCATCCTTCTCCTTCTTCTCATCCTTCTCCTTCTCCTTCTTCTCATCCTTCTCCTTCTTCTCATCCTTCTCCTTCTCCTTCTTCTCATCCTTCTCCTTCTTCTCATCCTTCTCCTTCTCCTCATCCTTCTCCTTCTTCTCATCCTTCTCCTTCTCCATCTTCTCATCCTTCTCCTTCTCCTTCTTCTCATCCTTCTCCTTCTGCTTCTCCTTCTCCTTCTCCTTCTTCTCATCCTTCTCCTTCTTCTCATCCTTCTCCTTCTTCTCATCCTTCTCCTTCTTCTCATCCTTCTCCTTCTTCTCATCCTTCTCCTTCTTCTCATCCTTCTCCTTCTCCTTCTTCTCATCCTTCTCCTTCTCCTTCTTCTCATCCTTCTCCTTCTCCTTCTTCTCATCCTTCTCCATCTTCTCATCCTTCTCCTTCTCCTTCTCCTTCTTCTCATCCTTCTCCTTCTTCTCATCCTTCTTCTCATCCTTCTCCTTCTTCTCATCCTTCTTCTCATCCTTCTCCTTCTTCTCATCCTTCTTCTTCTTCTCATCCTTCTTCTTCTCATCCTTCTCCTTCTTCTCATCCTTCTTCTCATCCTTCTCCTTCTTCTCATCCTTCTTCTCATCCTTCTTCTCATCCTTCTCATTCTTCTCATCCTTCTCCTTCTTCTCATCCTTCTCCTTCTCCTCATCCTTCTCCTTCTTCTCATCCTTCTCCTTCTCCTTCTTCTCATCCTTCTCCTTCTTCTCATCCTTCTCCTTCTCCTTCTTCTCATCCTTCTCCTTCTCCTTCTTCTCATCCTTCTCCTTCTTCTCATCCTTCTCCTTCTTCTCATCCTTCTCCTTCTTCTCATCCTTCTCCTTCTTCTCATCCTTCTCCTTCTCCATCTTCTCATCCTTCTCCTTCTCCTTCTTCTCATCCTTCTCCTTCTCCTTCTTCTCATCCTTCTCCTTCTTCTCATCCTTCTCCTTCTTCTCATCCTTCTCCTTCTCCTTCTTCTCATCCTTCTCCTTCTCCTTCTTCTCATCCTTCTCCTTCTCCTTCTTTTCATCCTTCTCCTTCTCCTTCTCCTTGTCCTTCCTCATCTCCAAGGGCATTTAAATTAAAGGTACAGTGTTCTGCACTAATTTAAAGGCTCTCTGAAGCCTAGAAACCCTTTTAATAAGTTAAATTCGTAGCGAATTAATTTGCATCGAATCGAATTTCTTCCTCAAATTCGGCGAATCAGCCGAATCGAATTTTTGAATAATTCGCTCATCTCTAGTAAGTACTATATAAATTCTGCAAAATAATAATACATCCTGCAGCTGTGCCTACACTTTAACAAAACGCACCAAAAATAACACTTGGTAGTTCAATGGTCAAATAACTCATTCAAGTCACAGAAAACAGCAAAACAATAAAATCGAAATCAAGAAAATCAATTTAATTGTTCTAGAATATTGACTTTTTTTATTCCTAAAATCACCCCGTAGTGCAATGATTGATTATAGCCCATTCTCTACATTTAAGAGGGCAAGATCAATAAAGTACTTTGTAGGAGGAGGAATCCCTTAGGAGAAATTTAACTTTTGCATGTTTTATAATTGAATGAGATAATTGAGTTGCTTAAAGTGTACCCCTAACAATAATTTTTTTCAAATTTGCTCCTTTTTAGTCTGATAAATAAACCTTTAAATTAGTTTCATTAGATCAGTATGATAAGTGCAAAAAGCACCCCTTGATCCTACCAGAATTTCTATGAGCTGATAGCTTCCTGTGCTCTTGGCTGGTGCTTCTGTCCTATCAGTTATCATTGTTTTTAGCTCATCTGTGTACTGCAGAACACTTCCCCCCTTTACTGCAGACAGTGCAGCAAATGTAGGGTGTACTCCCAGAGGGGCTGCCGAGAATATTCCCAGGCTTTCCTTTCTAGTACAGAGGCCACCAGCCACACACACTGTCTTACATACACTGACAATACAGGCTCGATTTAGGGGATGTCTTTTTTGAATTTATTGCTGAGTAACTTGAAACAGGAGATGGATTCTGGGATCAGAATACTCAAATCAGGTCCTACTCACACTGTCCCAGAAGCTGACCACCATCCAGAATTCACAAGGAGATTCTCTATGAGGGAGATTAAAGGTCCTTCTCCAGACCAGGACTTTAAAACAGCACCTTCATGTGAATAACCCTTTATCAGTCTCCCCCAGGCTCCCAGCCCAGCTCCTGCTAAGGCCCAAAGAGTAGCAAAAAATCCTCTCTAGCAATCTTCTCCTGGCCCTCAGCCCAACTCCTGCCGAGGCCCAGGCTGCAATCCTTGACTCTGGAGAGAACTTGAGAGAACTGGATCCTGCCTAGCAGAGGAAAGGCCTCCCGGATGTTTATCACCTCCCCAGCTACCTTCTGGATGCCTCCTTCCAGGGATTGGTTGGGGCATGATAAATATCCATACTGATCATTTGACTCTCCCTGCCCTATATTCTGGAAACCTCTTCTAGAAGCTGGTGGGAGAAATCAAACACCAAGCTAGGAAGCTCACCAGACAAAAACAATCAATTGCTGCACCATTGATTAAAGTGAAGCCAAAAAATAAATCTAGCCTAGCAGCCTAACTAGAGGATGCTACTACACAAATGTAGCCTTGGAGGCTAATTAAATTACTACTGCAATAGATACAAAAAGTCCAAGCGCTAAGACCCGGATATATGGGGGCCACTTGCCCATGGCTGCTAGTGTCGAACTTCAGAAAGTGATAATTGATTCCAAAGAAACCATCGCTGAGGAGACTGTGGCCTAAAATCAATATAAACCCCACATTGATTCCATAAGGTGCTTTTATTTCATGAAAGCTTCATTGGGAACAAAATTCATCCAGAAAACACATACAGAACAAAGCGGAATAACCATGGCATAACTGGGTGGAATGTCTGCTCACCTACGTCCCCGGTCCGGGATGTGATGGTAATCACGGTGTACTGATGTCCAAGAGAGGAAGTCAGGTTCTGGGTATGGACCGCAAGCTTGACTGGTAACCACGACAATGCGTTTTGTGCGCATGTGCTTTGTAAAGTCTTTAAATTACTACTTGGTGCCCCTCCAGTGACTAATTTTACATCAAGTGTCAAACCTGCTACTAGAATGGCTCCAAGACCAAAACCTATTTGCCTCCCAAGATATATCTGTTTACATCAACCAAAACATGCTATTTTATAGCGTTCCACTAAGACCTGATGAAGGGAGCCCCTTGGAAACCCTGAACCGCATTGGCTCTTTATATGATTTTAAACAAAACTTTCCAGGACCTTTTCACTAAGATATTTTTTTTCTATAAAGATTTTATCAAAGTTTTCAATAAAGTACAATGCATTTACAGAAAAGAAAGGGTGATTCGAAAGAGATAGGTAATTCTTTTTTCCAAACATCGTATAATACACGTAGAGTAAATGTAAACATTCATTGAGCCGCAAGTGATTGGCTTAAAAAAATATGGTCCAAAATCCAAGTAGAGTGGATTAAAAGAAATGTGGATTCACAATAAGTGTTCCTAGGGTTATCCGCATTGGAGTAGATTATTGGATAGTAATTCAAAAAGGAGAGCACAAGCTAACTACAGTGAGTTGCAAGGCACCAAGGGGGATAGACTCTAGTGTGCTATAAAAAGGATTCTCTTCACCAGGATTTTATTGCCATCTCTATCCCCATGCCAAATGTCCAGAATTTGTCATGACAAACTTGCATCTTGGCCCTTTCATCCATCCTCCTCTAGTCTCCTGGAGACAAGAGTTAGATTGCAGCCTCTGATCTCTGAAGAGCTTCCTAAGAAATATTCTCACACCAGCTGAGACACCCTATCAGAATTTCTATGCAGCTTCCCACAAATGTATCTTCTCACCAAGATGTTATTGTCATCTGTATCTGTAAGAAAAGCCCAGTACGTACTGGAAAAAGAAAGTACTGGCATTGGTGCCAAATGCCCTATTTAAGATGGACTGTGACATGGACATACTACTGAATAGTCTACAGCTTTACCTGTGCTCTGACCTGCTATATTTGCCATCACGTGCAACACCCGGCTTACACTTTACCTCTCTCTAGATTCCTGCCTACCTGTTGTGACCTCGGCTCATACCCCGACTCTGCTCCTGCCTTACTTTCCTGTGCATCGATGCCTGGCTCTGTACAGATCCCGGCCTTGTATCCAGACTCTGCCTCTGCCTGATGTTCCTGTACCATGCTGCCCAGCTGTTGATGATATTTTGGCTAGTATCCTGGCTGCGCTCCTGTCTGCTGTTCAAGTGTCATTGTGTTCTACTCTATGGTCATCTCCATCCTGCAACCAACATCGGCTCTCATGCACTCTTTGTCCTGACACCTCCTGTCACCGCTATCAGGGATAGGGCAGCACAGTGGCTAAATGGTTAGCGCTTCCGCCTGGCAGTACTTGGGTCATTGGTTCAAATCCCAACCACGGCACCACCTGCCTGGAGTTTGGTCATCTCCATCCTGCAACCAACATTGGCTCTCATGCACTCTTTGTCCTGACACCTCCTGTCACCGCTATCAGGGATTATTATTATTATTATTATTATTACTACGAGTTTATATAGCGCCAAAGGGTTTGCTCAGCGCTGTACAATAGGGGGGGACAATACATGGCACAGTACAACAAAGACAGACAGCGTACGAGGGGTAAGAGGGCCCTACTCTTACGAGCTTACAATCAGCACAGTGGCTAAATGGTTAGCGCTTCCACCTGGCAGTACTCGGGTCATTGGTTCAAATCCCAACCACGGCACCACCTGCCTGGAGTTTGCATGTTCTCCCTGTGCCTGCGTGGGTTTCCACCAGGTACTCCGGTTTCCTCTCGCACTCCAAAGACATTCTGGTAGGTTAATTGGATCCTGTCTAAATTGGCCCTAGTATGTGTATGTATGAATGTAAGTTAGAGACCTTAGATTGTACGCCCCTTGAGGGTTAGGGAGTGATGTGAATGTACAATATATAAGCAAAGTGCTGCGTAAATTGACGACACTATATAAGTACCTGAAATAAATAATAAATAAATGTTGGACAAGAGGTGCAAGGGAAGACCCTCTTCAGCTCAATCTCCATCAGGTACATGACAGTATCCCCATGAGCATAGATGTCAACTGTCCCAGATATGCCAGCATCTTGGCCCTCTGTCCTGCCTATGCTCTGTCCTAGGCCATATGCTGGAATCAAAACATCAGCTTTGTTGCAGTAAACTCAAAAAGGCAATAAATGTGGAAATTGTGGTTGCGCATGGCGCAACGCCCATATTTATGGTGCGGTCTTGGTGGGATCAACCATGAAGTAGGCATGTTTGGCAGGCCAACATATTTAGAAGTGGGGTTTGACTGGGACCACGCATACCCACCAAGAAAGTGGGAAGATGAAATGTAGTCCATGGACAAGGTTAACAGTGTCTTGGGATCGTAATGTTGCAAATTTTGCATGAGGGCGAGCTTCCCTTACTTCCTGTCTACACAGAACATGTTTTAACCTTTCCCCGCTCCATCCAAAACAAAAACACATTTTTTTGGTGAAATTGGGTCTTAAAATATGCTGGATTAAATAGGTGTATCTTATTTGCTGTTTTGCTGTTCCTACCAGAGAATTAACAAGATTTATTTACTGGAACAATGAAATATCTTATGCACCAGCACTTTATTTCTGTATACGTTGTATATGATGTAATTGGATGTACGTCAACAAGATCCATTGTTTATCATGTAGGTCTCGTTTTTGTGTGCTACATTTATTGAGCCACGAACTTTTATGTTGGAGCTGATAGTGTGGGGTAGGATAACAGATGGAACAATGTGTGGGTGAACATGATAGTGTAAACAGCCTAGGTTTCTGCCAACGTTTAACCCTTTGCTGTCCCAACAAATCTGTTGACGAAAAACACCTTGTATATTCTGCTTTGTTCCAGGCGTCATAACGTTCGTAACATTATGAGACAACATAACCTTGAAGAGGCATCTATTGCCTTCAGTAAGGTTTTCAAAAGTATTTTTGCTTGTAATTATTTATGTAGGTGGGGAAAGTCACATTTGTTTGTTACATATGCAGGCTCGGCTTTCTGCTTTTGCAGACGCTACACAATGGTTGCACTTCTTTCTCACTATTCAAGTCTATGAGTTGCCCAACTCATTGAAAAGAACGAACTCCATGTATGGCTGATGTTTCATCCTAAAGTGTATATAAAGCCCAAACTTTCTTTTTTTTTTTTTTGGTGGGGAAGGGTAAAACCTCAACTTTTTTTTTTACAGTCATTGGGGAAATTTACCTTAATTTCCTGTCCAAGATAGTTATCAGGAATTTAGATAAAATCTACCCAAGTGGGGGGATTTTCCCTTAGGCCAGTGGTTCTCAACCTTCCTAATGCCGTGACCCTTTAATACAGTTCCTCATGTTGTGGTGACCCCCAACCATAGAATTATTTACCCAGTAATTATAATTCATGAGTGTCGTTTTACCTCCAATACTGCTGCTTTCAACACAGTAGCTGCTTTTAACAGAGTAGCTGCTTTCAACACAGCAGCTGCTTTCTACACAGTAGCTGCTCTTTACACATCGGAAATATGTGTTTTCTGATGGTCTTAGGGGACCCCTGTGAAAGGGTCGTTCGACCCCCAAAGGGGTCGCGACCCACAGGTTGAGAACCACTGCCTTAGACAGTTGTCCTCCAGCCAGCTCTGGGAACAGCTGTAAAATTTTGGATTTCATCTCATTTTCTTTCTCAGTGACAATGGTCACCAGTGCAGTTAGAGCGGTGAATCTGTCCAATGGGGACACAGATAGCAATAAAAACTTGATAGAGGATCTAATCCTTCCACACTCTATTCAAAACTAAAAAAAAAGTCTTTGTCTAGAGCAGGGTTTCTTAAATGTTTTTTACCTAGATTATAAGCTCAAAAGAGCAGGGCCCTTGAACCCTTCGTGTATTGCATTGTATTGTTTCTGTTCTGTCGCATGTTCTGTCCCCCTTTGTAATGTACAGCACTGAGTGAACTGTTGGCGCTTTATAAATACTGTATAATAATAAATAGTTGCGACAGCCTTTACAATTATGCAAAATCTCAAGGAACTCCAGTCTAAAATGTATAAAAGGCACTTATCAATGGGACCCTGAGCCTGGGACAATGCACACAACCACCTCAATGAAATTAAGCAGAACTTCACCCAAAAACTGAAGTTACGCTTTTCTTCCTCCTCCCCCTCCTCTACCATGTCACAACGTTTATGACAAAAATATATATATTTTAACATTTTTAACCATTGACCCTCCAGAGGTTTTACCCCCCTTCTTGACCAGGCCATTTTTTGCGTTACAGCACTGCGTTACGTTAACTGACACTTGCGCGGTCATGCAACGCTGCACCAAAATGAAATTTACGTCCTTTTTTCCCCCACAAATAGATCTTTCATTCAGTGGTATTTGATTGCATCTGCATTTTTTATTTTTTTGCGCTAAAAAAAAGGCCGACAATTTTGAGAAAAAAAAAATATTTTTGACATTTTGCTATTAAATATGTCCAGTAAAAAAAATTAAAAAAATCAAATTTTATCATAAATTGAGGCCAAAATACATTGTGTGACATGTCTTTGCTAAAAAAAAATCTCAATACGTGTAAATTAATTGGTTTACGTGAAATTTATAGCGTTTACAAATGGCGGTATGTATACTGGGATTTTTGTTTTACTAGTAATGGCAGCAATCAGCGACTTATAGCGGGACTGCGGCGGGCATTCTGACACTGGGGAGAACTGACTTGATGTCACTGACATCCCCAGTGACACTAATACAGTGATCAGTGCTAATAAAAAACACTGACACTGTACTATTGGCACTGGACAGAAATGTATTAACATGAGGGGTGATCAAAGGGTTAACTGTGTGCAGTTTTACACCGTGTGGCTGTGTTTGTGCTTCAATGTAAGCACTGACAGGGGAGAGAACTGTTTTGTTTACAAACAGTTCTCCCCCTGTCAGAGATGCTCGGCAATCACCAGGTGCCGGCGAGTAATCACTGGTGATTGACAGCTGTGTCTCGGGTGCGCCCGCTACCCGGAAATGCTAAATCATGTATATATACAGATTTTGAGTACCCGTGCGTCCCTGTAGCTGTACTGCAGGGCGGACAGGAAGCGGTTAATTTTGGACTGTATGAGACAGATCCCAAGTAATCTCAGAGACAAATGCCTTCATTGCCGTTTGACTATCCCAATTGGCAGGATCTGAATCAAATTGGTCTGCAAACAAACTTGCTCACAGAACTAATCCTTTCAACAATGGAGCATCTGATATTCACATAGCACCAACCAGAAACTGACCAATGTTTACAAGAACTTCCAGGTCTCATAAATGTGTGTTGTGAAGACACATTGTAAGTTTGCCCAGGTGGCAGGGAATAAACAATCTCATACCCCCGTCAAGGATAGAGGTCCTATTGTACCAAAGATTGAAGGACGATGTGTGAGAACTTAACAAACAGTCATCCCGAGAGAAATTGTCTGAAAAGAAGTGACACATTTCAAGAGTTATCATATAAAACTTGATATAATTGGAACATTTTAAGAAAAAGACTAAAAGAAATTTAAGTATCAAGACACTTGTCCATGTATATATATATATATATATATATATACTATAATGCCAAAAGTATTGGGACACCTGCCTTTCCACGCACGTGGACTTTAATGGCATCCCAGTCTTAGTCCGTAGGGTTCAATATTGAGTTGGCCCCGCCCTTTGCAGCTATAACAGCTTCAACTCTTCTGGGAAGGCCGTCCACAAGGTTTAGGAGGGTGTCTATGGGAAGGTTTGACCATTCTTCCAGAAGCACATTTGTGAGGCCAGGCACTGATGTCGGACGAGAAGGCCTGGCTCACAGTCTCCACTCTAATTCATCCCAAAGGTGTTCTATGGGGTTGAGGTCAGGACTCTGTGCAGGCCAGTCAAGTTCCTCCACCGCAAACTCGCTCATTCATGTCTTTATGGACCTTGCTTTGTGCACTGGTGGGCAGTCATGTTGGAACAGGAAGGGGCATTCCCCAAACTGTTCCCACAAAGTTGGGAGCATGAAATTGTCAGAAAGTGTCTTGGTATGCTGATGCCTTAAGATTTCCCTTCACTGGATCTAGGGGGCGAAGCCCAACCCTTGGAAAACAACCCAACACCATAATCCCCCTCCACCAAACTTTACACTTGGCACAATGCAGTCAGGCAAGTACCGTTCTCCTGGCAACCGCCAAACCCAGACACGCCCATCGGATTTGCCAGACAGCATGATTCATCACTCCAGAGAACACGTCTCCCCTGCTCTAGAGTCCAGTGATGGCGTGCTTTACACCACTGCATCCAATGTTTTGCACTGCACTTGGTAAAGTAAGGCTTGGATGCAGCTGCTTGGCCATGGAAACCCATTCCATGAAGCTCTCTACACACTGTTGTTGTGCTAATCTGAAGGCCACATGAAGTTTGGAGGTCTTTAGCTATTGACTCTGCAGACAGTTGGCTACTTCTGCGCACTTCAGCATGCGCTGACCCCACTCTGTCATTTTACATGGCCTACCACTTGCTGGCTGAGTTGCTGTTGTTCCCAGTTGCTTCCACTTTGTTATAATTCCACTAACAGTTGACCATTGAATATTTAGTTGCAAGAAAATTTCATGGATGGACTTATTGCACAGGTGACAACCTATCACGGGACCACGCTTGGAGTCACTGAGCTCCTGAGAGTGACCCATTCTTTCACAAATATTTGTCGGCAATCTGCATGCCTAGGTACTTGATTTTATATGGAAGAAGAAAGCAAACGAATGCCTGAGCTCCTGCGCTGGATAATGGACTCCACAATGTCAGTATCCCCACATGTGTATGAAAGGAATGCAAGCCTTGCTCCCCTCAACAGACCAGGGAAATCCAAAAAGAACTGTATATGATTGGCTGTGAGGAAGAGGTACAGCCTCAAAACGTGTTAGTCATCAGCTATCCAGAGGTCTACAGTCCCCCACCAGACTACCTTCAGTGGTATTGGACCACACTGCATTTCTTGTGACATGCTCTCCATTTGATTTGATTTCTCTTGTGAGTATTTTACTTTTTTATCAATAAATTTTGTTTTTAAAGGTAATGCACTAGGCCCGTGCGCCCTCTTTTTGTCTCTTCATATACTTGATTTTATACACCTGTGGCCATGGAGGTGATTGGAACAGCTGAATCCAATGATTTGGAGGACTGGCTCAATACTTTTGGCAATATGGTGTATATATATCTACTGCAACTCCCTCCTCACTGGCCTGCCTCACCGCTGGCTATCCCCGCTTCAGTCCATCCTGAATACGGCTGCCAGACTCATTCACCTTTCCAAGCGCTCCGTTTCCGCCACCCCCCTCTGCCAATCCCTCCACTGGCTTCTGATTGCACAACGGATCAAATTCAAAATCCTAACACTGACGTACAAAGCCGTCCACCATACTGCCCCGAACTACATCACTGACCTAATATCCAAGTACCACCCAACACGCACACTCCGCTCCTCACAAGACCTCCTTCTCTCTAGTTCCCTGGTCTCCTCCTCCCATGCCCGCCTCCAGGACTTCTCCAGGGTGTCACCCATCCTCTGGAACTCCCTGCCCCAACCCTTCAGATTATCACCTACTCTCCTCTCCTTTAGGCGCACCCTGAAAACCCATCTCTTCAGGGAAGCCTACCCCACCCCCTGCTAACTTGCCGACCTCCTCCACTCTTCCTACCACTCCATCCCCCACAGCTATCTCCTCCTGTGCCACCATCCCCTCCCTCCTAGATTGTAAACTCGAAAGAGCAGGGCCCTCAATCCCCTCATGTTTTGCATTGTATTGGTATTGTTCTGTCACATGTTCTGTCCCCCTTTGTAATGTACAGCGCTGAGCGAACTATCGGCACTTTATAAATACTGTATAATAATAATAATAATATATATCCAGGATGAAACATCATATAATCCTAAAAGAATCCTTTTAAGCTTACTATAGTTATGGTTGTTTATTTGTTAATATTATTTTTAAAATGACTGCTTTATAATGTAGCCATACCTGAATAATAGTTTATAGTGTGGGAATTGTATGTATATGATTAATAATTGATTATGAAATCATGCCATCTCTGGAGTTAGATGTTTCCATTTAAATACTGCTACTCAAAAACAGTAATAATCATAAATTAGAAATCACCAGACTCACCAAAGGCATTCTATATATGTTACGGTAGGTAGAATCACTCAGTCCATCTTGTTCTAGTAAAATTTGAATTCATTCTATACTAGATTATATTATAAGATCCATTTCCACTGGAAAACTGAAATAGACATTAATGGTGAGCTAATACGCAGGCAAACACAAGGTTGATCATTATAATGAAACACCAATAATAGAGAAGGTTACACCTTCTGGGCCAGGTTTATCAAAATTGTATGAATTTATTGTCTGCTACTCAATAAGATAGCTAGTCATGTGGACAAGACACATACACGCCCATCATCTAGAGATTGGAACATCTAGGAGACTTCGCCATCAGATCACACACCCACCATCTACAGGGAATCATCACATCCCATCAGCTGACACTTCACTGAAGCTAGGATACACAACTCCACCATAGGTAGATGCCATTTTGGGAAAGACAAACTCTGCCTAATAATCGGCAACCCTCTTTTGGGTCTGGTAGCCACCTAAAACTCTACCTGGTATACTTGGAAGGTAAATATAATATTTAATTTTTTTGTATTATTTAATTTTATGCCTTAATTAATGGGCCAAGTACAATAATCATTGCTGAAACTTTTCCCCATGATAGCATAACCACTAGTCGGGTCGTTTTTTTTAAATTTTTGTTATTATTTTTTCTTTTCTCAGCCATCTTGGTGCCCATTCTTTCTGCAGGAGAATAACAGTCGAATTCCATAAAACACAGATTGTTATCTGCTAGATAGTTATCACTGGTTATGTTGTCTATGGGGGGAAATTAATTATTGAATTTTTAAGATTATTTTTATTGTTTTCCTTTTCTTGGCCATATTGGTACCCACTCTGATGTATTTCAACGCTTATTCTTTCTGTAGGAGAAGAATAGTCAAACTCTGTAAAACGCAGATTATCATCTGCTAGGTAGTTATTACTGGTTTTGTTGTCTACAGGGGGAAATTAATTATTGAGTTGAATTCACTACATATACTCTGCTGTTGCAGACAATTGTAGAACATTTACACAAATATCTAAGTGTCTATGCATATCCCAAGCTGAATATTATGTATGTATTATTGTAAGTGACTTATGGAAAATAAATATATTTTTTGTAAAGCCTCAGTCTATACTTTTTACATCTTACTGTGTTTTCTTTAAAGATTTCTGCTTGACAAAATAACTCAGAATAATTAATTAAGTCAGTTAAATTATTTGTATAAATTATTTTTGTAATGGAGGCACTGTGGTTTGTTTTACTTACCTGACCAAATTAATCGTTCAGGCATTCCCTGACAGACAATTTTGTTTTTTTGGAGGGGGGAATGGGTACCTAGTTTTGACAAGTATCCACTCCCACTGTCACTCCAACTACCTAGGCCAGCAATGGGCAAACTACGACCCGGCGGACCTTTTAATCCAGCCCGCGGAGCGTGATAAAAAAAAAACACAGCCAGGGCAGGCAAACATTGGCTGTCAGGATGTGTGTAGGTGGGGCAGCGTGACGAACGTGAGGGGAGCTAGGCTCCTCTCACAGTTCGCCCTGAAGACCGGAACGGCGCGGGAACACGGCGAGAGGAACGCGCGTAGCAAAGGTAAGTGAATTGACACAGGGGGGACTTGGCTTACTACTTGGGGTGGAATAGTACTGTGGGGGATGAAATACTATATGAGGGATTGAAAGGAATTGGCTCCTCTCGTTCCTTCCTGTAGCTACCGACTCCCGTCAGTCCCCTGGCCCTGATCAATGTCTGTCTACAGGCCTGGAGTCCCCTTTGAGATACAGGAAATTGCACACAGACACAAGGTGGTATCTCAGAAGGAACTGAATTTATTCTTCCGTGTTCAAACTTATATATGAAACTTAAAACAATACATGGAAATATAAGAACCAATCAATTGACAGGTATGCATTGACCAATCAGAATATTATATACGTCAGTAATGCCCAATCATTTAGCATTTATGTTAATTATTATTATATGCGTCAAACATTAATATAGAAAGTAGACAACTTCCCTTTTAGCGCTGGCTATAGTTTATTAATACTCTTGCAACAGGAAAAAGCCCACCGCAGACTTTCAGTCTTGTGCTCGGTAGAGGAAAAAAGGAAGTTACATCTGAAGGGAAAAGAGGAACCTCAGACTCTTATCGAAAGTAAGAAACAGTCTTAAAACACAAATTCATCTTTAAGTACTGACATAAATCTCAAAATGGATTCTTATCTTAAAATGGCAGATCTCAGGTCAAGAGACAATATGGCGGTATGGTAATGCTGAAAGGCTAATTCCTTCAAACCCCCTCTTAGGTCACGCACGTGACCTTACACCTTTTTTACAGGTTGGTACCTGGGGCCCTTAGTAGGTCCTTTATCAAGACACTGATTCCACATGGTTCTAGTAATGGTGGCGTCAATAAGTTTCTGCATTAAACCTCGGATGCAGGGGATACAACAGCAACCACACAGAGTTAATACTGCAGCAGCCATTACTATAGAAATCAGCATAGTTTTCATCAGAGTTCCCCATCTACCAAACCAATTTTCAAAAAAACCAGCTAGTGGATTTTCTACTCCTGAGTTTTCAGCCAATTCTTCAGACAACATTTGGAGGCCTTGAAGGGCTCTAGTAATGCTTCCATCAGGAGCGGTGTTATTGGGGATAAAAGTACAGCAGTAGGAACCAAACATTTTACATACTCCTCCTTTCTCAGCTAATAACATATCAAGAGCAATGCGGTTTTGCCAAGCAGTAAGGGATGTTGCATCAAGTTGGGCAGAGACCCCCTTTAGAGCATCTCTAGTATAGTTAACAAACCTTTGTTGATTATAATAAATGTAATTAATCCAATCTACATTTTTGTTAGGCTGTACCCATATAGCAATAGAGGCAAACCCTGCAGCAATCTGGTCCTGAGCTTTAAACTCATCAGGGACTCCTCTTGGTACACCTATAGCATCTATGTAAACTCTATTATCAAAGGAACCACGGGGTGCATTTCTTTTATACCTTCTAGATCTGGATTTTTCCAAGATGGGCAAGCTTCTTATCCCATCTTCTACCTTGATCATAAAGAAAGGCATGAGAAGATGGGTCAGAGCGCAGCTTCCCTTCCATCTGCTGGGGAGTCTGGCTCTGAGTCTCATATCTCCACACAGCCACCACACATCTGACAGTTGCTGCCGGTGGTCCTGAAACCATTCCTTCCGGTAGCCTTCTGCGGAGGTGCGGATGGTCTTAACACAGTAATTAGGTGGGAATGTACCTAAATCTTTACCCTTAGCATCATCATGTTCAAAGCAGGTAAAATTTCCTGGTACCGGTTTAGAGGCCAAAGGTAAATTTCGTAATCCGGTAACAGGGAACTTCTTAACAAAATCAGAACATTCCTTCTCAGTGATGTTATCTTTATACATTCTAATTAGGCAGGACATATTAGTTTCTTCTTCTAACAAAGGAACTGTGGCAAGTAGGGGGCGGGGATTGGCACATGAAACACAGTCTCCCTGTCCCTTACTTTTAGTGGTCCATCTCACCCATTCAATCCATTCATTTTTGTCAGAGTAACCAGTTTCAATGCTTAATCTGTCTTCTGATTGCATCACTACTCCTGTCACCTCATTATCCAGTCGATTCCTAACTTTGGGGAATGAATTGTCTATGGTATTGACATGGACTCTTGGGGAGGGTTTTACCTGTAATATGAGGTTGGCCCAGGGGTCTGTTCCTGACACAGTTATTCCCAACCTATATTCCCCACTATCTCTGACCTGTGGGTTCCTTATTGTGAAAATGATATTCCCTTGGCCTTTTGCTATAGAGATTCTTTGATAGGTGCCTATGTCCTCTAGGGGAATTCTAGCTGATTGGGTCTCCCATTTATGAGGGTCTGTTGTCCACCATATATTCTCCCAGTAACCACAGGGCTTATTCCTCCCACACATGTACACATTATAAGGTCCAATATCATAAGTAACTTTAGTCGGGTCAAACACCTGGTTTTTAGTCAGAGTAAACACTATGGTCTGATTTACATCCTCAGTAGTCAAGACTGGTGTTTCCTGTAACCCCCATCCCTTATCTTGTACAAAGGACATTCTTCTCATCCTTCTCTTAGTGCGGGTTAGACTTCGTTTCTTTCTGACACTAGAATGTTGTGTACTATGGTTTTGTGTGTGCACTGGTTCTGCATTATCTGGGTCACTAGCTTGTATGGAGGTATTACATATACTCTTAATCACTCCATAATCATCTGGGTGATAAATACAGTTAGTTATTGTCCATACTGGGAGGAACACAGTCAGGGCTGCTAGTATGAGGAAGCAAAATGTCTGCCCAGAGTTCTGTGAGAGCATCAGAAAGGTCATCTTCTTCAAAGACTTTTACACCGGCTTCACTTCCTTTTTCTTCTTCTGTATCTGTGTCTTTGCCTTTGTCTTGCTTCTTAGGGGCTTGGTTCACCCTTTTTACACGGCTGGCATGGATCCAGGCCTTGGAATCCTCAGTCAGGACAGCGGTCCTGGTGACAGCGATCACAGAAGTGGGGGGCCCAAAGGGATACTCTTGCTTCCGATTCCTATGGAGGGCTTGTATCACCACACGGTCCCCGACTTGGAAAGAGTGAGTTGGTTCCTGTGAAGAAAGAGGAAAGGTGCGAGCAACATTTCTTTCAACCTTGTCCAAAGTTTCAATAAGTTTTCTCACATATTCCTCCTGAATCAATTCCAAATCCCCTCTTTCTACCATGAGTGGCTGTCTAGCCCAGGGAGTGGGAAAGGGCCTACCCATTAGAACCTCAAAGGGGGAGTAACCTGTCTTTTTAGAAGGAGTCATCCTTACCTCTGCCAAGACTGCAGGCAGTATTTTCTTCCAGTTTGCAAAGGTACCTCCAGTAGCCTTCCTAATTTTATCCTTGAGGGTCCTATTCATCCTTTCCACTATACCTGAGCTCTGAGGGTGGTAAGGAATGTGAAACTTCCACTCAATTTTGAGTGTTTTCACCAAATCCTGACATACCTTGGCCACAAATGCTGGACCGTTGTCAGAATTAATCTGGAGTGGACATCCCCACCTGGGAATAATTTCCCGTGTAAGGATCCTCACTACAGTTTGGGCATCTTCTTTTGTGGTTACAAAGCTTTCTACCCAGCGGCTAAACATGTCCACAATTACCAAAAGATATTCTTGTCTTTTTCCTTCCTTTGGCATGTGTGTAAAGTCTACCTGTAGGTGAGTAAAAGGTGTTGATGGGTATGTCAGGTGTTCATGTCTTGCCTTGTGAGGATTGTTTGGGTTATTCCTTATGCATGTAATGCATCTAGACACATATGATTTTACCAAAGAGGGAAGGCCAGGAATGAAAAAATCATTATCCAGCAGTTCACATGTAACCTGCCATCCCCTGTGACCTACTCCATGATACTGTGAGATGAACAGAGGTGCACTGGCCTTTGGAATGCATGGTCTCCCCTCTGTGACACAAAGTCCAGTTTGTGGACTCTTTGTCACACCAGCTGCATTCCACTGCTCAATATCTTCTGAGGTAGCATATGTCTGTAAATCCTGCAATGTTTGATCCAACAGTGGCATTTCAGGGGTGAGCATTGGCATTTGGATCATGGCAGGCTGGGTAAGGGCCGCCTCTTTTGCTACTTTGTCAGCTAAAGCATTTCCCTTTGCAATATCAGTTTGTTCATTTGTGTGTGCCCTACAGTGTAGGATAGCAAGGGATCTTGGCAGTTGTATGGCTTTGAGTAAAGCCTTCACCAGAGATGAATGTGAGATGGATTTTCCATCTGCTGCAATAAATCCTCTCTTTTCCCAAATTATTCCAAAATCGTGGCACACGCCAAACGCATATCTGGAATCTGTGTAAATATTTACATCCTGACCCTCAAAAAGCTGACATGCTCTTGTAAGGGCTATCAGTTCAGCGGCCTGAGCTGACTGGTATGGGATGGGTTTTGCTTCAAGTACTTTATCTGGCAACTGCACCACCGCATATCCTGCATGGTAAACAGTGTCAGTGGGTCTCGAGCAAGAGCCATCTACAAAAACATTCTGTGCCTCTGGAAGAGCCACAGAAGACATATCCTGTCTTGGGGAGGTGTCCTGATGAATCAATTCCAGGCAATCATGCTGTGGAACAACTTCATCCTGCTCTCCCTTTAAGCCTAATAAGGCATTTAAAATTGGAGCTGGACCTGAAGTGGGAGAGGTATATTTTATTCTCAACTTAGGGTTTGACAACAGTATAACCTCATATCCACTAAGTCTCTGGGCTGACATGTGTTGGGTATGTATATTCTTGAGTAGAATAGACACATTGTGGGTGGTATGTAAGGTGGTCTCATGTCCCAGAGTGAGTGACGTAGCCATTTGGACCACCATAGCGCTTGATGCTAGTGCTCTGAGACACGCAGGCATGCCTTGGACCTGTACTGGAACCATTTTTGAGAAAAAAGCAACAGGGCGGAGTTTTCCTCCATGCTCCTGGGCCAGGACCCCTGCCATAGTTTTACAATTTTCCCTAGCATACAGATGAAACATTTGATTATATGCGGGCAGACCAAGACCAGGGGCTATTACCATAGCATTTTTCAGATACACAAAAGCATTGCACATATCATCTGACCATTTCACAAGATCTGACATTTCTGAACCTGTGGCTTGTCTCAAAATGTTGTCATAGTAGGAACAGTCAGGTATCCATTGGCGGCAGTAACCAATCATACCAAGAAAGGTGAGCATGTCTTTCTTGGTCAATGGGCGGGGCAGACCCATAAGAGCCGCAGCTCTTTTGTGGCTGACTTTCCTTTCACCTTTTGTGAGAACAAAACCAAGGTATTCAACAGTTTTCTGACACCATTGTAGCTTTTTCTTAGACACTTTATGACCACATTCACATAACCAGTTCATGAGATCTACACTATCCCCTTGGCTGGCTGCCCGATTAACACTACAGAGAAGCAAATCATCTGCGTATTGAACCAAAACTGAACCATGGCAAGGAGTCCATGGCTTTAAGGTAGCCTGGAGGACAACAGAGTAGACCACAGGCGAATCTACATACCCTTGCGGTAATTTACACCAAGTAAGGGTCTTCCTCCTGTAATGAAACGCAAAAATTGGGCGTGTCTCCTTGGCAACAGGGATTGAAAAAAATGCATTTGTCAGATCAATCACTGTGAAAAACTCAGCATCAGCTGGGATGGAGGAAATGAGTGTTGGTACATCAGGCACTATTGGGGCAATGGGAATCACAAGATCATTAATGGCCCTCAGGTCCTGCACAAATCTGTAAGAGCCGTCCGGCTTCTTAACTGGATTTATTGGGCTGTTGTATGGTGAAATCACCTCTTCAAGGACTCCTTCCTTGAGAAAGTGTTCCACCATGGGCGCTATTCCTTCCTCCTTTTCTTTTGACAAAGGGTATTGTTTGTGAAACACAGGTTGAGCCCATGGTTTCAGTGTGGCCTTATATGGAGTGCAGGAAATGAATCCCACATCCAAGGCACTTTTTGCCCAAACTTTGTCATTAATTGTTCCAGCAGGAAATGAGGGGTCTTCTTTAGTAATCATTGTCATGGCAGGGATGATTGGCATTTTGGCAGAATGCGCCACTATACCACCTCTCCTTGTGGATTTCAAGTTGATGTTCAACTCTCCCATGAGGTCTCTCCCTAACAAATTAACTGGACAATTGGGTATGATTCTGAATGAGTGATCTAGCAGAGTGATTCCCTGTATGGGGTCAAAAATTGGAAGAGGCGGTGTTTTATAAGTCTTGGTCAGTATCCCATTTATTCCCATGGAAGGTTCAGCATTCATTACCTCTCCCTTATAATAATCCTCACTCAGACTCGAACGAGTCGCGCCTGAGTCCAACAAGAATGGGGTTAATTTGCCCTGTATATGCAAGGATACAAGGGGTTGTTCCTTATAAGAGTGAGAGACAAGCGGGAATGCTGGGATACCACCTTCTGGGCACCTTCATTTATTTTGTGATTGTGTCTGCCAAGAGATAGGAAACCTCACATTCTGCTGTGGGAGGTCCCTTTGTGGTTGGCCTGGGGAGGGGCTATGCTGGGCGTGGTCCTGAGTTTCATATGGACATTGATTTCTCCAATGATCCTCAGCCCCACAGTTAAAACAACCCGTGTCCCGTCCCCTATTATTCCTCCCTCTTCACCTAAACCGGCCTCTGCCTCGGTTATTGAAACCCCCCCTTCTCTTGTACGGTGGGATTGTGTGGGGAAAGGGATCTTCCTGAAAATGAGTGGCCACCGCCTTGGGTATCTCTAGACATCCGGCAGCATCTTTCTCAGTCAATTTCAATTGAAATTGTTCTCTGGTACAAGTGGGCCATTCAGAAATCATCTGTTTTACAGTTAACATGACACTGGGTTTTAGATTGGACAGGAAAGTCTGAATCAGTAGACTATGCATGGTGTCTTGCAATGTCAGTCCTGCCTCTTGTGTCCATGTCTCATTAAATCTTTTCCAAAAATCTAACACAGTTTCTCCTGACTTTTGCTTGCAGGCTACTGCGGTAGGAAGGGAGGATCTAGATTGGAAAGCTCGTTCCATTTCTTCTGAGACCTCTCTCCACATATTGTCCCTACCATCTTCTGTGTTTAATTTATAATTTGTGGCAGTAATGTTGCCTGCTTCTAGGATGGATATGGTCCCAACATTACCCCAATTCCAGGGGGAAGTTTGTCCCAATATTCCATCGAGGATAAGGCGCATATCCTCTTGTGTGTAATTTCTACCTTTACATGCTTTCTTCAAATAGCTCACAGTAGCCGTTGAAGAAACAGTGGGTCTTGGACAATGTTTGACAATCCTATTTATGTCTTCTATCTCAATGGGTTTCTTTAATAGACTGTCTCCTATTGTCATGAAGGGCATCTGTTGTGTATTGGAATCAATACCATATTGGGTATTATGGCGTGTGTGTGATGGACTTAGCATGTCCACTATACCTAGACTATTAGCTGCTCTGAACAGCAGAGAGCCTGAACTAGCGGATTCATCAACAAGTGAGTCATCTGCTTCAGTAGTTGAAGAAACAGCTATTCCCCCTGTCGCTCCCTGTGTGGTAGGACTTTGAACCACACCCTGGGAGGGCGCGGGAGTTTGAACTGTACTAGGCTGTGTGGTAGAAATGTGAACAGCACTAGGTATTTGAGGGGTCTGTGGAAGTGTTGGTGCTGGAGGTGCAGTGGGGTGTTGGACTGCATAATGTCCGGCTAAAAAATCAATATCTTCTTCAGTAAGAGATGGATAAAGTTTTGTGGGCTGTGGGACAGATGGGACATATGGGGGAGGGAATGGCATGAGAGGGTGTGTGGGTCTGTCTATTTCTGACTCTAATGCATGTATTTTAGTGGCATCTACATTTCTAGCTTTGGCTTTATTTTGTTTCCCAGTTTGTCTATGAAACCAGAGAGGGGCAAATTCTAACCAATTTTGTCCACCTTTGGTCATGTATTTCTGATCCCACACAGGATCTCCCTTATACCATGGGAAAGCCTGTTTATCTCCAGACAGAGACCCCTAATCATATCCATATGAAAAGTATTATTACTCCCATCACGGGGGAACGGGTCAACACTTCCCATGAATTCACTCCAGTCTGCTAATTTATCCACCCAGGGGTTAACTAGATAGTAATCTGTCCCACAGATACGGGCTACATAATCTTTACATGTCTCACCAACATTTGGGGGAGGGAGTTTATCCTTACTTTGACCACTTCCCATTTTTACACTTACAAAGGTCTGTGTTACAAATCTGTCCTATAGGCTGTCCCAAAAGACAGGGGTCAACTTCCAAATGACAATTTACTTTATAAAAATGTCTGGACTTAAGATATTTATTGGGTCTTTCTCTAGTGGTTGACCAAAAGTGGAGATTATAACCTGGATATACAATACTTCTAATAATATCCTGACTCTGACTAACTCCCACTTTTCTAACAATAAGCCTACAACACAATTTGAACAAGACATTTACATAGGCACCCAACTCCGTGTCACCATGCTATCACCTTCTCTAGGTCATCAGCCAATAAGGCCTAGCTAAAGGGGTGGTGCGTCTTACAACGGAAGTTGACAATACCTTCAGTAACCGCTGGCCCATACACTTACCAACTGGGCACTTGTGTCACACAAACAAATTATCTTATACTTCTATGCGATAGGAAGAAAAGCAAAGAGTTGCAAGACAGAATTGATCAGCCCCGGACTTTTCCTGGTTTCTTCTCAGAGAAACTCTTTTCAGCCCCTTCTCATAAGAGACTGTGCAGTTCCCAAAACTGCTCCTGGTCTTTTCCAAAAGACCTTGTGCTTCCCACAGCACTTTGCGCCTGGCCACTAGCGTCTTTAGACGCGAAGCCCGGTGCTACCTAAGGGCATGAGATTTTAATCAGAGCCCTTCCGGCAAGACAGACTAATTGACAGAATGACAAAAAATCTTACCTACCGAAAAGGATGATTATCTCATCCCGGACACGAGCCCCCAATTGAAAGGAATTGGCTCCTCTCGTTCCTTCCTGTAGCTACCGACTCCCGTCAGTCCCCTGGCCCTGATCAATGTCTGTCTACAGGCCTGGAGTCCCCTTTGAGATACAGGAAATTGCACACAGACACAAGGTGGTATCTCAGAAGGAACTGAATTTATTCTTCCGTGTTCAAACTTATATATGAAACTTAAAACAATACATGGAAATATAAGAACCAATCAATTGACAGGTATGCATTGACCAATCAGAATATTATATACGTCAGTAATGCCCAATCATTTAGCATTTATGTTAATTATTATTATATGCGTCAAACATTAATATAGAAAGTAGACAACTTCCCTTTTAGCGCTGGCTATAGTTTATTAATACTCTTGCAACAGGAAAAAGCCCACCGCAGACTTTCAGTCTTGTGCTCGGTAGAGGAAAAAAGGAAGTTACATCTGAAGGGAAAAGAGGAACCTCAGACTCTTATCGAAAGTAAGAAACAGTCTTAAAACACAAATTCATCTTTAAGTACTGACATAAATCTCAAAATGGATTCTTATCTTAAAATGGCAGATCTCAGGTCAAGAGACAATATGGCGGTATGGTAATGCTGAAAGGCTAATTCCTTCAGGGATGAATTAATATGGGGGATGAATTAATATGGGGAATGAATTACTATAGGGGGGATGAATTACTATAGGGGGGATGAATTACTATATGGGGGATGAATTACTATGGGGGATGAATTGCTATGGTGGATGAATTACTATATGGGGGATTAATTACTATGGGGGATGAATTACTATGGGGGATGAATTACTATATGGGGGATGAATTACTATGGGGGATGAATTACTATGGGGGATGAATTACTATATGGGGGATGAATTACTATGGGGGATGAATTACTATCTACTCTTGGTCCGGCCCCCGGGTCCAATATATGAACCCATTGCGGCCCTCAAGTCAAAAAGTTTGCCCACCCCTGACCTAGGCACTCAGAGAGGAAGTTCAGCACCCCCCCCCCCCCACCTGCAGCCTGCTGGAACAAGTCACAAGTAGCAAGAGGCTGTGGGATTCGGATTCAGCACACACATGCACAGTGGGAAGCCAGCCATGAAGCTACAAGGAGTCACAGTTGGATTCCAGCAGTTAACTTGGAGGCACCATGACCTAAATAACTATCCCAGGTGAGTACAGTGATGGATCCCTAGCTGTTGACTTTTAATTTTTGAAAACCTGACTGAAGCTCCAGTTTAACTTCACTTCAGAACCCCATCTTCATGTCAGAGGTCTCATCTCCTCACAGTCCCCCCATCACATCTCAGTCCTCTCCCATACATGAGATCCGTGGAAAACAGACAGCTATAAAACAGCAGAATTATCCAGCAAGTCATTTAGTGACTACCAGTCTGTATATTAAATGCAGCAAGATTTATATGGAAAAGCAAGCAATGTCAAAATTCACAATTACTAAATAAACAGTGTGATAATAATTTACAATACATACACAACATTTGATTATAGTAATTGCTAAGAGCACATGAATGTTTATATATATGGAACCTGTGGATAAAAAGAGGGAGGCAGTGCTGAAAAGAGACAGAATCTTCTCCAGTGGACCTCATGCCACTCTCTCTTTCTCAGTGTGCCCGTATCTATATACCTTCTCAGAAAATATACAGTATGGGCATTCAATGTACCTCCAGCACAGACAGTTCATGCTCATCCCGTGTCTGTTGACTCCTCACCCTCTTTCTTTCCTGGCATTCTGACAACTGCTGCATCATTGGTCTCTGGGCAACTAATATCAATCCCCTTCCCCTTCTGCAGTAATCACATTATCCCCAGTTCAGGTTTTCTTTTATGGTGCAAAGGAGTTATCAAAATCCACACAAATGTGGTAAAAAAAAAAAGTCTTTACTCAACATGATTTTGAGTCAACACTGGAAGCATTTTGATTAAAAATCAGAGTCATCTTACAGCATGACTCCAACCTCTCCATGGGCATTTTCATTTGGGACTTCGTATGAAGGATTAAGCTTCCTTCTCTGAAGACTTCAACCCAAGCCAGTGGTGCCATAATCCCCAGAACCCAGAATCCAACTACATGGTACCTTCTCAGCCACTAACAGCTCAGGAAGCAAGTCAAGCATGATATCCTACACTGCAGCTCTCTACTACACATGGACAACCAGCTGTATGATGAGGTTGATGCAGAGGAACTTGAGTAGTCTGCAGTTCTGACCTCAACCCTACTGAGCACTAGGGATGAGCTGATTATGGTCCAAACTCATTTTGAAGCCAGTTCAAGAAAATTTGTGGAAATCCATCACATGATCACATCCTCACCGACCCAATTAGCAGCAGCCTTATTAGGTTATTAACATCATGAGCATCCCCTCCCTTTTGTATACGTACAGCTGCAGGGTGGGAAATGTCCCATCTGATTGGGTTATCAGTCCAAACTCAGCTTATCCCTGTTGAACATTGTTAGGATCATAAGACAATTGTACACTTCCAACCAGGGGCGTTTGGAATCTCTGGCACTGCCCGAGGGCCCGGGCTCAGTGGGGGGGCCCCATGAGATGCCCCTGGTACCTTTTTCATAGGCTTTTTTGAGTTTGGGCAAGGACACAGGGGCCCCATGATTCCCTATTGCCCCGGGGGCCCCATGAGTTTTCAGTCTGCCCCTGCTTCCAACCTTGTGGTAAGGTCTAAGAAGAAGGCCCTTTTCTATTCCACCATAACTAGGCCTCTTTTGCATAAAGTAACCTCCATAAAGACCCGGTTAGATAAGTTTGACGTGGAGGAACTCAAGTGGTCTACACAGAGCAGTAACTTCAACTGTATTGAACACCTTTTGGATCAGTTGGAACGTTAATAGTGAGACAGGTCTTCTCATCCGACATCAATACCTGACCTCACAAATGCTCTTTAGCCAAATGGCCACAAATTCTCACAGATAAACTCCAAAATCTTGAGGAAAGCCTTCTCAGAAGAGTAGAGGCTGTTACAACCGCAAAAAAAGCGCAACTCTATATTAATGCCCGTGGTTTTAGAATGGTATGTCCAACAAGCTCATATAGAATGGGCTGTCCAACAAGCTCATATAGGTGTGATGGTAAGGTGTCCTCCAACTTTTTGTTATATTGTGTATATAGAAGTTAGTGACCAAAGCGTGTGACACCAATTACATGGAAACTGCAATATTTCTAATTACAGACATCCTACATGGCGATATCCTCCGAGAGTTTTGTAAAAAGCTAAGTATTCTTGACATTACAAAGCAATCTAAAAATACTGTATATAAAGTGGGTTGGGGATTTTTAAGTATTATGAAGAATATAAGAGACTGGCTTTCTCCTTTCTTTTAGTTTATGGGGATTACTGCAAAAAGACATTAATACATAGCTATAGAAACAGGGATTCTTTCATACTGGATTTATCTATGGGGATAACATTACAACACAGTTTACAGATATAAATATGAATACAATACAGGGGTATTAGACATGTCTCTGGTAATATGACCAGATATACGCTCGCCGGCCACTTTATTAGATGCACCTTGCTAGTATCGTGTTGGACCTTCTTCTGCCTTCAGAACTGCCTCGATTCTTCTTGGCATAGATTCAACAAGGCGTTGGAAACATTCTTCAGAGATTTTGGTACATATTGACATGAGTTACTGTTGCCTTTCTATCATGTCCAACCAGTCTACCTGTTCTCTTCTGACCTCTGACATCAACAAGGCATTTTCGCCCACACAACTGCCACTCACTGGATATTTTCTCTTTTTTTGGACCATTCTCTGTAAACCCTAAAGATGGTTGTGCATGAAAATCCCAGCAGATCAGCATTTTTTTAAATACTCAGACCAGCCCGTCTGGCACCAACAACCATGCCACATTCAAAGTCACTTAAATCCCCTTTCTTCCCTATTCTGATCCTCAGTTTAAACTTCAGCAAGTTGTCTTCACCATGTCTAGATGCCTAAATACATTGAGTTGCTGCCATGTGAATGGCTGATTAGCAATTTGCGTCATGAAGAAATTGAACAAGTGTAACTAATATAGAGGCCGGCAAATGTATGTTCTGCTTGTGAGGGTTTGTGCTGTGTAACCAGAATAACCAGCAATGTGTGCTTTTATCTTTTTAGATTACTGATTTAATAAAGTGTTTTAATTAATAGGTTAACAAACGATCTTGTCTTTTTTTACCTTGTATGAATTATTAGACTTCAGAACTACAGAGTGTTACCAACAATTAGTTTGGAGAGGTTTTTTTTCCCTTTTTTTTGCTGATCAATGCATAACAATAGTTTATCTCCAACAGTCTTGGAACCTATAAGGAAATTTGTATTTTTCATGCAACTTTTACTGTCTTGGGGACATTTTTTACATAGTTACATAGTTAGTCTGGCTGAAAAAAGACAAAAGTCCATCCAGTTCAACCATAAAAAAAAAAGTTATAATCCTATACCCACAGTTAATCCAGAAGATGGCAAAAAGCCCAGCAAAGCACGATCCAATTTGTTCCTGTAGGGGAAAAAATTCCTTCCTGATTCCCCGAGAGGCAATCGGATATTCCCTGGATCAACTTTACCTATAAATGTTAGTAACCAGTTATATTCTGTGTATCTAAGAAACAATCCAGGACTTTTTTAAAGCAATCCACTGAGCTGGCCAGAACCAACTCTTGAGGGAGTCTATTCCACATTTTCACAGCTCTTACTATGAAGAAACCTTTCCGTGTTTGGAGATTAAATGTATTTTCCTCCAGATGTAAAGAGTACCCCCTTGTCCTCTGTGATGACCTCAGGGTGAATAACTACACCGAGTTCACTATATGAACCACTGATATATTTATACATGGAGATCATATCCCCCCTTATGTATTATACATGGAGATCATATCCCCCTTATGTATTATACATGGAGATCATATCCCCCCTTATGTATTATACATGGAGATCATATCCCCCCTTATGTATTATACATGGTGATCATATCCCCCCCTTATGTATTATACATGGAGATCATATCCCCCTTATGTATTATACATGGAGATCATATCCCCCCTTATGTATTATACATGGAGATCATATCCCCCCTTATGTATTATACATGGAGATCATATCCCCCCTTATGTATTATACATGGAGATCATATCCCCCCTTATGTATTGTACATGGAGATCATATCCCCCTTATGTATTATACATGGAGATCATATCCCCCCTTATGTATTATACATGGAGATCATATCCCCCCCTTATGTATTATACATGGAAATCATATCCCCCCTTATGTATTATACATGGAGATCATATCCTCCCTTATGTATTATACATGGAGATCATATCCCCATTATGTATCATACATGGAGATCATATCCCCCCTTATGTATTATACATGGAGATCATATCCCCCTTATGTATTATACATGGAGATCATATCCCCCCTTATGTATTATACATGGTGATCATATCCCCCCTTATGTATTATACATGGAGATCATATCCCCCCTTATGTATTATACATGGAGATCATATCCCCCCTTAATCTCCTCTTCTCAAGAGAGAATAAATTCAGTTCCTCTAATCTTTCCTCATAGCTGAGCTCCTCCATTCCTCTTATCAGTTTGGTTGCCCTTCTCTGTACTTTCTCCAGTTCCCCAATGTTCTTTTTGTGACTTGGTGCCCAAAACTGAACTGCATATTCCAGATGAGGTGTTACTAATGATTTGTACCGGGGGAAATGATATCTCTCTCTCTGGAGTCTATACCTCTTTTTATACAAGAGAGGATTTTGCTCGCTTTAGAATCTGCAGCTTGGCATTGCATGCCATTATTAAGCTTGTGATCTACCAGAACTCCCCAGATCCTTCTCCACCATTGATTCTCCCAGATCCTTCTCCACCATTGATTCCCCCAGATCCTTCTCCACCATTGATTCTCCCAGATCCTTCTCCACCATTGATTCCCCCAAATCCTTCTCCACCATTGATTCCCCCAAATCCTTCTCCACCATTGATTCCCCCAGATCCTTCTCCACCATTGATTCCCCCAGATCCTTCTCCACCATTGATTCCCCCAGATCCTTCTCCACCATTGATTTCCCCCCAGATCCTTCTCCACCATTGATTCCCCCAGTTGTACATTGAGAGATTTCACAGGGAGGATATGTCTTTGTGGCAAACTAATAGTTAGGCTTTCTCTCAGTGACCACTCATCATCTGCATAGCATATGAATGGGTAGAATCATAAAAATAGCTTTCAGCACTGTAACATCAGTTGTGATGACATAACCCCCCCTCCTCCCCCACACTCTTTACTCTTCATAACTAATAGGTAGACAAAAAACCCTTTAATTACTCAACTTCTTGATCATGTGACATGCCAAGTTCTGAGACTTTCATCTTCTCTGCTGTAGAGGAGGAGGGTCATTCTGTCAGTTTCGGCATCACCGGCTGGATCATTTCCTATTGGCTGTCCAGCAGCGAGCTCCTCTCGGTATCCAGAAAACTGCATCGGTGTGATGATGTTGTGAATTGTTGACTGTAGAAATATAGAAAAATAAGTATGACCAAAACACGAAAGAAACTGTCCAAGATAACTTCAACTTTTGGTAAATAGGTCATATAAAAACAGCCAATGTTTTTGGGGACCAAACCTTTCACCCTTCTTCAGGGCCAAGAACAAATATAATACATATTAACCTCTCCTCATTGGCATAGCACATATATGCAGTGATAGTGTGCAGCTTGTGCACGTATGCGGCCATGTATGTCCTAGGTTTTGGGTTGAAAACACGCTCAACGTCAGTTCCCAGGGTTTTTTTTTTTTTTAAAGCAATGGAAACAGCCTCCTGATCATGTGACTGCTGTGACAGCCAATCACAGCGATCATATGAGAGTGAAGCTGCATCCGCCTCCAGGCATTACCATTTCCCTAAAGGGCCAACAGGCAGTGGTGACAAGAATTTAACCACCTCCCGCCCGCCATATAGTAATATGACGGGCGCAAGGTGGTTCTCTCGTTCTGGGAGGATGTCATATGATGTCCTCCCATTCTCACTGAGCATCCGCGGCTCAGGGAACGCGCAGCGCGGCGATCGGTGGTGCGCTGTGTCCCTCAGACACAGCGGATCATCGATCACGGAAATAACCGAAAATGTCGGCTCGGTCATGTGATGAGCTGTATCCAATCACAGCTGATCACATGTAAACAGGGAAATGCCGGTTATTGGCATTTCTCTCCTCTCGAGCTGTCACACTGACAGAGGAGAGGAGAGCCGGTATTTGGCTTTCCGCGGAGGGGACATGTACACTGATCATCAGGGCACTGATGATCAGTGTGCCCTGATGATCACTGGAGCCCCAGCAGTGCCACCTGTCAGTGCTCATCAGTGCCTCATGCCAGTGCCCATCAGTGCCACATCAGTGGCTACCAGTGCACATCAATGCCACATATCAGTGCCCATCTGAGCTTCCTTTCAGTGTCACCCATCAGTGCCACATATCAATGCCAATCAGTGCCACCTATCAGTGCTGCCAATCAGTGCCACCTATCAGTGCCAGTCAGTGCCGCCTATCAGTGCCAGTCAGTGCTGCCTATCAGTGTGCATCAGTGCCACCTATCAGCGCCTGTCAGTGCCGTCTAACAGTGCCAGTCAGTGCCGCTTAACAGTGCCAGTCAGCGCCGCCTATCAGTGCCAGTCAGTGCCGCCTATCAGTGCCAGTCAGCGCCGCCTATCAGTGCCATATATCAGTGCCATGTATCAGTGCTGCCTTTCAGTGCCCATCAGTGATGCCTGTCAATGCCCATCAGTGCCACCTACCAGTGCCTCCTCATCAGTGCCCATCAGTACCACCTATCAGTGTCCATCAGTGCAGCCTATCAGTGCCTATCAGTGCAGCCTCATTAGCGCACATTAGTAAAGGAGAAAAATTACTACAAAATTGTATAACAAAAACTAAGAAAAAACATTTTTTTTTCAAAATTTTCAGTGGTTTTTGGTTTGTTTAAGAAAAAATAAAAAACCCCAGAGGTGATTAAATACCACCAAAATAAAGCTCTATCTGTCACAAAAAAATAATAAAAATGTCATATGGGTACAGTGTTGCATGACCGCGCAATTGTCATTCAAAGTGCAACGGTGCTGAAAGCTGGAAATTGGCCTGGGCAGGACGGGGGTATAAGTGCCCTGTAGGCTAGTGATTAACATATATTTGTTTTATATTTGTTCTTGAACTCAGGGCCAATGCAAGACTATTTTGCGCCCTAGGCAAGATCAGCTACTTGCACCCCCCCCCCCAAAAAAAAATAGTAATTTTAAAAACAGTAGAAAATATTAAATTAACAAATCATGAAACTGCTATATTTCTTTTAATGTGCAAATATAAGCTCCAAAAGATCCCACCAGCACCAATACTAAAGACAAAATCAATGTCACGGATGTACTGTATCTGTGGTTGGCAGTGGCAGGATGACAGTTGCAGTGATTGGAGGATGATGGATCCACACACTGACAGATCCCAGGCTGGAATTCCCCAGGCAATTGGGGGGGGGGGGTAAAATGCTGTGACAGCAGGCAGCCCAACCCCCATACACACAGGAAAAGAACACCTGAACTGAGCGATCCCACACAGTGACAGATCTGACACAACACACCACCACCAACACTGACACAGATCAGCAGGCAGTAGAAGAGCAGGCTGTGGGATGGTGATGATGTCATCACTCACTGACACATTGCACATGTGATGGATGTCCGGCTGGGTCACACTCACACAGACATGAGACATCAGAGTCAGATATTACCTTCTTCCGCAGGCGCAGCTCCGCCTCTGCTGATGGATGGGAAGAGAAAGACTGGAACTCCACAGTGATCAGCGGCCGTCAGCTAGCTTGCAGTAAGGGACTGAGTCTGAGAGAAACACTGGAAGGAGCAGCAGCTTAGCTGCTACACTGGCCCCAGACACCCAGCATCTTCCTCTGTCCATTCTTCTTCTCCTCTGCCATCCCTCCTCTCAGCTGAAAGATCATTCATGACGTTGCAGCATCCCACACAGAGAGTGTTGGCCTGTGCTGCACCTAGGTGCCCCTAGGTGGCAATAAGCCCTAGGCAGCCACCTAGTTTACCTAGTGGAAGCACCATTCCTGCTTGAATCCTGGAGGAAGGAGTGGTTTGAGCCCCGAAACGCATTAACTTTTTTAATTGACCTATTGGCCAACAATTTAAAATTACCTTGGACTCTTTAATCCATGTTTTGGTCTGCTGCTCTTTTCTATATTTTTAAGATTTGAGCTACTGCTGGGTACCCAGTGGGGGGTGCCTTGTTGTATGGGATTCACATTACCAGAGTTATTAAGCTGATTTGACATTTTCCTTCAACAGACTGCATGTAGAAAATTGAAAATTCCCAGAGCCTCTTTAAATTTGTTTTTCTGAACTGTCAGCTAGTCAGCATGAGCACAACTGCTGTGCGGGATCTATTAGCCTTCACTCCTGGTGAGAGACTCGGGCGGTGGAACTAGGTGAATAGAAGAGAGACTTCATAAGGTAGTTATGTTTTTAACAAGTTCTGAATGGGGAGGGGTGTTAGAGAGGGATGGGGGGGTTAGAAATGTTTGCCAGTGTTGGGCTTTAAAAAATTAAATGCCCCCCCAAAAAATTCCCTTTATTCACTCAGCACATTGGAATTTAAAGCAATATTAAACCCAAAAGCAAACATTTATTGTATTACAGATTACCAGTTCTTAGATGTGGTGGCTGCATTCATTTTCTTGTTTAGGCTTTCTTCTCTTTTCACCTAGTGATCCAGCCAGTAAGTCTGTTGTTTTTCAAAAGAACAAGCTGTCCTGCAGATTAATCAGGTAGAGCAGAGGTCTCCAAACTCTCTAAAGAAAGGGCCAGTTTACTGTCCTTCAGACTTTAGGGGGGCCGGACTTTGGCTATTGGGAGTAGAAAAGGTCCTGATGTCATTTGGAATAGACAATGCCCCATCTTTGGTGTCAGAGGAAGGAAGAACATTGGTGTCAGTGGGAGGAATTGTGACCGATCATTGATGTCATTGGGCCCCGTTATTGGTGTCACTGGAAGGAATTGTGCCCCATGATTTGTGTCAGAGGAAGGAAGACCACCCCATCATTGGTGTCAGTGGGAGGAATTGTAACCCATCATTGGTCTCATTGGGCCCCGTTCTTGGTGTCACTGGAAGGAATTTTGCCCCATCATTGGTGTAATTGGGAGGAAATGTACCCCTTTATTGGTGCCAGTGGGAAGAATTTTGCTCCATTGTTGGTATTAGTAGATAAAATAGCATCCCAAAGGCCAGATAAAAGCAGGCAAAGGGCAGCATCTGGCCCCTGGGCTGCATTTTGGAGACCACTGAGGTAGAGGGTTGAGACAAACCAATAACCAATGACAGGGCTGCTTACAATGATTAGCTTGTATTTACTTATGTAAAACCATTATCCCAAAAGAAAAAAAAAACTGTTGCTGTAATTTCTTGTGTGAAGTTTGCCTTCAATTTGTTAGTTTATTTAAATCTGCTAGTGCATCTAACATTCCCCTCCCCCCAGACTGACAATGCTGTTGTACACAGGTGCCCCCTGTGCTCCTTCATCCAGAGTGGGGGCGCTCTAATACAGGAGGTGTGTTACTGGCCAGATCATCAGGTGAGAACAGAATGAAAAAAGAAAACTAATACAGCCAACACATCTAATGATTGTTAAAGGATAAGTTCACCTTTTAGACGAAAATAATAAATGCACTTTTTTTTTTTTGCAGGTTAAAACAAATGTGCAATTAATATTTTTGTCTGCAGGAGCCTGGAAAGCATCCTCCAGCGATCAGTAGATCACTGATGCTATGCAGGTCTCCTGCAGACCTGTCAGAATATCCGCTTGTCGTGTGGGATGAGCAAGCAGGACAGGAAGCTTCAATGAACTACCACAGCGCTCCAGAGCACCCCAGAGCCGCTAAAGCTGCAGGGACTTGCAGTTCATTCATTCACGGAAGTCCTTGAATGAATGATGCGACCGTGTGGGCGGAGCCCCACATGGCTGTGCTGTTTTCAAATTTGACAGATAGTACGGGGAAACTTCTCCCCGAACTATCTGTTGGGGGGGGCAGCGGGTAGCAGCTGCAGATATGGGAACATGTTAAATGTTCTACCCTTAGGCTAGGCTCACACCTATGCAGGTTACAATTGAGCCATTTCTGCATTGCATTTAGAGTTTTGGCCGCATTTTTGATGCGTTTTGCGGGGGGGGGTTATATTTTTTAATTTACTTGTTGCTAGGCAGATTTAAAATGCAAAATGCATCAAAAACACATAAAAATGCAGCAAAAATGCAATACATGCTTTTCTGCAGCATTTCCATTGAAGATTAAAGAACCAAAAACGCAACTTTTTGCTTTAAAAAAAGTCCATGACCCTTTCCAAAAAACACACTGGGTGAAAAAGCACAGGTGTGAATATGTTCTATAGGAAATCATGTTAAATGGATTGTACTGCTTTTCTGCAAAATTCAGAAAATGGTTAGGTGTGAACCTGGGGCAAAAACGGGTGTAAAATGTCACATTTTCCTAAAGGTAAACTTATCCTTTAAGCTGCAATATATTCCATTTTTGGTTTGGGGTTTAATACCGCTTTAATTTTGGGATGTGCTGCTGTTTTGTAAATACAATTTGAAGTTGTGAAATTATACATGATTTTATTTTCTAATAAATAAAACAGGAAAAAATAGAGGAAAACAAAAAAACACAGAAAAAATAAATAAATAAATAAACAAGAAGCGGAAAGTCAGATCCCGCTTTGGAAGAGATTGATACATTATAATGAAATATTCCCACCTGTGGAAATAAGTTGTGTAAATCTGTTACTTTGTTTCTTCTCACCCCTCTGCAGAGCTCCCCAGGCGCCCGTCTTCTTGCATGGCTTTAATTTGAAATGTGTCATAGAACCATTGTCGAAACATGTCTGCAATCACGCTGTAGAGGAACAACAAAGGATGGCGAGTTAAAGGTTTGTACTGTCCAGCTTCATCCAAAAAATGTCTGTTTTTTGGAAATGTTAACCAAATACTATCCAGAATATAGCAGTAGACAGAAATATGGTGCGGTTTTATACAGTGAAGGAAATACGTATTTGATCCCCTGCTGATTTTGAATGTTTGCCCACTCACAAAGAAATGATCGGTCTAAAAATCCAATGGTAGGTGCAGGGGCAGACTGACAACTCATGGGGCCCTCGGGCAATAGGGGATCATGGGGCCCCTGTGTCCTTGCCCAAAAATCAAAAACGCCTATGAAAAAGGTACCAGGGGCATCTCATGGGGACCCTACTGACCCCGGGCCTTCGGGCAGTGCCAGAGTTTCCAAATGGTCAGTCCGCCCCTGGGTAGGTGTATTGTAACACTGAAAGACACTGGACAGAGGCAGCCAGTCGCACAGCATTTTCTCTCTCTGGCTCAATAAATAATCTAGGTCTGTGATGGCGAACCTTTTTGAGCCCGAGTGCCCAAACTGCAACACAAAACCAACTTTTTTATTTCAAAGTGCCAACACTGGAATTAATCACTTGCCTACAGGGCACTTCTACCCCCTTCCTGCCCAGGACAATTTTCAGCTTTCAGTGCTGTTGCACTTAACAAAGACAATTGTGCGGTCATGCAACACTGTAACCATATGCAATTTTTATCATTTTTTCACACAAATAGAGCTTTTTTTGGTGGTATTTAATCACCACTGGGTGTTTTATTTTTTGCACTATAAATGAAAAAAGAGCAAAAAATTAAAAACATAAAAGGTTTCCTTTGCTTCTATTCTAAAATTTTGCAAACAGGTAATATTTCTTCTTTGATGTGCGTTGGTGAGGCTGCACTGATAGGCAGCACTGATGGGCATTGATGAGGCGGCACAGATAGGTAGCACTGATGAGGCGGCACTGGTGAGCATTGATGAGGAGGCTCTGATGATGCACTGATATGCAGGAAATGATGGGCACTGATAAGCGGCACTGACAGCACCAACTGGAGGCACTGACAGACGGCACTGACCGGCGGCACTGCTGGGCATCATTGATGGGTGGCACTGATGGGCAGCACTAATGAGGTGTCACAGATAGGTGGCACTGATAGGCGACACTGATAATGGGTACTGATAGACAGCACTGATAGGTGGCACTGACTGACATCACTGCTGGGCACTGACTGGCACAACCGCTGGGCACTGACTGGTGGCACTGACTGATGGCACTGACTGGCAGCACTGCTGGGCTGCACTGATGGGCACTGGTGGGTGGCACTGGTGGGCACAGGTGGGCGGCACAGGTGGGCACTGGTGGGTGCATTGCTGGGCACAGGTGGGCGCACTGTTGGGCACAGGTGGGTGCATTGCTGGGCACAGGTGGGCGCACTGCTGGGCATAGGTGGGCGCACTGCTGGGCACAGGTGGGCGCATTGCTGGGCACAAGTGGGCGGAACTTGTGTGTGGCACAGGTGGGCACCGATCATCAGGGCACTGATGATCAGTGACCCTGATGATCGGTGCCGATCCCTGTTCTGACAACTGCCGGTTTTCGGCAGTACTTTCCTCACGATCTGACAGCACGAGGAAAGTGCAGCCGATGGCATTTGCATTTCCCGGTGATCAGCGTGTCATTGGACACGGCTGATCACGTGGTAAAAGGCCGCTGTGATTGGCCTTTTACCATGTCACGTGATCAGCTGTGTCCGCAGGACACAGCGATCACGGAGATCGCCCGGCGCGCGCCCCCGGAGGTGCGCAGGAGAGCGCGTTCTCTTCCTCTTCCTCTCTTCCTCCTGGCGTGCCCACTGAGATGGCTCTGCGTGCCAGCTCTGGCATGCGTGCCATAGGTTCGCCATCACTGATCTAGGGGATGTATTTCATGCTTTTTATTGCTGAAGAAACTTGGATAGGGTGAAGGGTGTCATGGGATACCAAAGAAACACGAAAACAACGAGAGGATACTTCTTCTTCTCTAAACAGTCCTTGTGCAAAGGGCAGGAAAGGTAGCTGAAACCAAGTTCTTTGTAAAGGCCCACAGTCAGAGCAATTACCAAGGTCTTGAGAAGAAAAGAAAACTGCACACAGTCACTAGGGCTCTAGGTATTCACAATGACACAGTTTCACCAGTTGACTCCTTCCAATATCCACCGGGCCTCAGTAAGGGAGAAAACAAGGCTCACAATGCCACAGAACAGCTGTGCATCCCCCTTACATCTTCCAGCAGGCATTCTTCAGTGAGCTCCACAGACCAAACCCTTTGGCTAGACCCCACAACAGAAGCATAACTAGAACCTTCAGGGCCCCCATGCAAGAAACCATGAAGGGCCCCCCTGAACCACAGCCAGGGCCCTTCCCACTGATGCAGGGCCCTTTACTCCCGTCATGGAACCCATTATTACGGTCACGGAGCAGGATTCTTTCACATGTTCTTCCTGCCATCTTGGGGCTCCCCACGATGGCGGAACCTTAGGACCTGGTCGAAAGTGTGACCTTTACAACCCTGGTAGTTCTGTCACTGGTGTCAGAAGTTTTTTATTTTTGAAATTTTATTTCTCATTATTTTTTGCAATTTATTTATTTATATTTTTTTTACAATTTTATTTTTTAATATTTTTTATAATGTGGGGGCTTTGGTGAGATGTCAGGGTCTAAACAGACCTCTGATGTTCCAACTTTGAGACAGAGAAAGAAGATTGAATACACCTCAATATTCAGTTATATATGAACAGAGTCAGTGATCTTTACAGATCACTGACTCTCTCCATTCAGTAAAGGAAGGAGCCAGTGGAGGAAAGAGAGGGGAGGGGAGGACCAGAAGAGTACACAGGGGCCCGAAGACAGCAGGACCTGGATAGGAGGAGAAACTGAATGCCTGCAGTGGGGGATAGGAGGAGAAACAGGCTTTCAGCAGTTGCAGGTGGAAAATGGAGTGCATTGGTTCCTCTATATGCCGCCCCCCTGCTGCCTATCATATCCAGATGTACAGTGGAGTCACATGGGTCCCCTGGAGCATGCTACAGATGGGACCTCATTGAACATAGTGCAGTGCCCCAGCAACTTGCCCATAATGGCAGAGACCCCATAGGCTAGGGACTTGTCCAGTAGGACTGGACCCAGGACCAACTCACACTGCTCTAGGCCTCAGGCTATTTATGGTCTCTCCAGCCACCTTCTGGGCACACATCTCAAGGAATTGTCTGGAACCCCATAAATAGTCAGACTGCCCATCTGCTTTTCCACCCCCTGTGATTCCAGAACCCCCTAGAATGCAGGAGGAAATAATCAGACCATCAGTCTGTGAAGCTCTGAGCAGTCTTAACAAATGCCCCACTGGTTGCAAAGGAGTCAAACTACATTTATCTAGCATCCTAATATTCTACACAGGTCTTTAGCCTACAAATGTACGCAGCTTCCTGAAAACATTGCAGCATCCTCCATAATACACTTAGAGCTCTCAGCCCTGCTAAAAGCAGTGGACTGGCTCTTGGAAGAGGTCATAAAAATGTCTTGATAGGTGGATTTCAGTCTGGAAGAATGAGTCTTCCCAGGTGTGCAGACCACACATGATGCTGAGCCTCCATGACTGAAAGAACTGTAATCCAATGAATGAAAACAGCAGGCCAGGGACAATCAGGCTGGGGAGGAAAATGCCAGATGATGCTGGATGCCCTCCAGCCAAGAGGTCCATTTGACTTGCTTCAGTTTCTAATGCACATTGTAAGAGGCTCACAGTGTGCAGTGAAATAAAAGTAAGCAATTTCATCCAGGAGAGGAGCCGGTACAACTTCTATACTTACCTAAACCTTCACTCAATCCAGAACCGTGCCCATCTGTGGGGGCTCTTTTCACTCTCGCAGGGTTTGCTGAGACAGCAGAAGCCATTGGCTCCCACTGCTGTCAGAAAAAACCTGTGATGAGGGAGCCAGTGGGCAGGGCCGAGCTGCGTTGTCTATGTCTATGGATGCAGGCAGAGTGGCACGAGATCGAGCCCACAGGTGTGCCATGAAAAGTGGTGGGACACCAAGAAGAGGAGGAGCTGGGAGCATCAGCAGGGGACCCCAGAAGAAGAGGTTTGGGGCCGCTTTATGCAATTCTATTGCACAAAACAGGTAAGTATAACCTATGTATAGCGATAAGAATGTGAATGCTCTAAAATACAATAAAAGCCGCTATGCACAAAAGTAGCCAAAAGAAACCTAATAAAACGTACCGTAAAAAGGGGGGGGCAGTGCTTAAAAAATAAATACAATTGTAAATATGTTTCCAATATAAAATTCATAAATTTAAATAAAACAGTTCAAGAAAGTGACACTTGTGCTCTTGCTATTCTGGAACCGGCTCCCCCAAGGGGTTATAACAAAGATACGTCCATAATGTAGTAGATTAAATGCAAAACGTTTAATGAAGCAATTTTAAAATTGATGAAGATACGCATCAGGAGGAGAAACATCAACCCGTGACGTCACGCTGCCGGAGCAACATAGAGCTCCAGCAGCCATCTTTGAAATCGGACGGTCAGTCCTGTAGTTACTGAATGTTTACCTTACTATTATTATTATTATTATACAGTATTTATAAAGCGCCAATAGTTCGCTCAGCGCTGTACATTACAAAGGGGGACAGAACAATACCAATACAATGCAAAACATGAGGGGATTGAGGGCCCTGCTCTTTCGAGCTTACAATCTAGGAGGGAGGGGATGGTGGCACAGGAGGAGATAGCTGTGGGGGATGGAGTGGTAGGAAGAGTGGAGGAGGTCGGCAAGTTAGCAGGGGGTGGGGTAGGCTTCCCTAAAGAGGTGGGTTTTCAGGGTGCGCCTAAAGGAGAGGAGAGTAGGTGATAATCTGATGGGTTGGGGCAGGGAGTTCCAGAGGATGGGTGACACCCTGGAGAAGTCCTGGAGGCGGGCGTAGGAGGAGGAGACCAGGGAACTAGAGAGAAGGAGGTCTTGTGAGGAGCGGAGTGTGCGTGATGGGCGGTACTTGGATATTAGGTCAGTGATGTAGTTCGGGGCAGTATGGTGGACAGCTTTGTACGTCAGTGTTAGGATTTTGAATTTGATCCGTTGCGCAATCGGAAGCCACTTGATGCATCAATTTTAAAATTGCTTTATTAAACGTTTTGCATTTAATCTACTACATTATGGACATATCTTTGTTATAACCCCTTGGGGGAGCCTTCAATTCCCAGATACACTGCTTCAGGACGAACCCCTGTATCCAGAGAGGGAATCTCCCACCCAGGGAGCAATACAGGATTAACCCCTTAAGGGGAACTCTGGCAGACGTGGATCACCAATAAAGCCCCAAGGATCCTGTCTGATGACCAACCATCCCTTAGAGGGAAGACTACTCAGTTCCTGAGCCCCCTTGATGACACCTGGAATATTGATATAAAGGCGCATTTTATATGCGCGTCCGGTGAGTGCGTATTACTTACATTATCACTGCATGGACGCCGGTTCCAGATAGCAAGAGCACAAGTGTCACTTTCATGAACTGTTTTATTTAAATTTATGAATTTTATATTGGAAACATATTTACAATTGTATTTATTTTTTAAGCGCTGCACCCCCTTTTTACAGTACGTTTTAAGGTAAGTATAACCTGTTTGTTATGTGAAAAAATATATACTTGAAAGCTACTTTGCGGCTGAAGGGAAAATATAATTTAATGTAAAAATAACCAAAGTCAGGTACACTTTACATACTCTATACAAATATTTTAATGCTGCTTTCCCAATTTCTTCTTAAGCTGTTAACATAAACATTTTGGAACAGTCTTATTTACAAACACGCAGACACAATCAAATGTTTGGTATGGGAGCTAAAAGTTTTCACCGGCTGATTACATGCTATTTGTATTCGCAGGAGAACAGCGTTCCTATAAATATCTCCTGCAATTTTTGCTTTGTTTGTGTGATTATCTCCTATTCAAGAGCAGTGCTCAAATTCTGGCAATTTTCGGAAGATGAGCTACTGCTAAAAATTTGTGCCTCTGAAAAATGCAGCACTAAAAGGTCTCCCTTTGTTGGGTAATGTTGAGGTCAGCAAGGAGTAAAATAGTTGTGTTGCCATGTTTATTTATGCATGTAGAGATTCTAAAAAAAATTGGATTTGGGCAAAGTCTGTATCCCTGGGTCCACCCAAGACTTAAATTATATGGGCAAAATTTTGTGGATGCCTGAACATTTGAGCTTGTTGGACATCCTATTCCAAAATCAAGGGCATTAATATGGAATTGTCCTCTCATTTGTCGCTATAATAGCCTCAAAGGGGTTTATTTACTAAAGCTGGAGAGTCCAAAATCAGACTCCCTTCTGCATAGAAACCAACCAGCTTCCAGGTTTCATTGCCAAAGCTTCATTGAACAAGCTGAGGTTAGAAGCAGATTGGTTTCTATGCAGAAGGGAGTCTGATTTTGGACTCTCCAGCTTTAGTAAATAAACCCCAAAATGTCTGACTTTCCACAAAATTTTGGTTGGAGTCAGTGGGAATTGGTGCCTAAAAAAATTGTGAAGTTAGGTAATGGTTGAGAAGACTTGGTGTAATTCTGATTCATCCCAAAGGTGTTTAGTAGGGTTAAGATCAGGGATCTCCATTTCTTCTACACCGAACTGATTAAACCATGTCTTTATGGAGTTGGCTTTGTGTACAGGGGCAGAGTCATGTTGGAAAGGAAAAAGGTCTTCCCTAAACTGATGTCATGGTCTTGACGGTGCACAACTGTCTAAAATTTCTTTTTATGCGGTAGTATTAACAGTACTCTTCAATGGGAATACCTGGATCATTTTGGTATTCAGTTTCATGTATATAGTTTAGGTGAGATGGTCAGGTGTCCACAAAGTTTTTGCCAATATAGTGTATATGTAAGCAGAGGTTAGTAACCCTTTTAAGGAAACCCCTCCTGTGGGTGGAAGTGGTGGATGGGGATAGATTAGCCACTTATAATCTAGGAATATCCTGGGGCAGAGGGTGATGGGAAAGCCTACCCCTAGTATACTACTATGTAATCTATAGCCCTAGGAAGTGAACCCTTTGGGGTAGGCCCGATACAGGCTCTGTTGGAGAACCCACCCATGAGGACCTACAGTGAGGACAATGAAAGAGTTGGGCAGTCATCCTATGTTAGCATTGGGCTTGCACTCTGTGCATAGTTATTGATGGCAGGACTAAAGAGGCAGAGGAGAATGGTGTTTTGACCAAGAACTGTAAATTATACAGCATACACTGCTAATGCATTAAAAAAGACTGAATGTGTGGACATTCCTTATTTCTGGAGGAGGGCCTTGGTCTGGGAAAATGGAATCAAAGATGGTGGACTTCCTCCACATTCAGGGCCGGACTGACAACTCATGGGGCCCCCGGGCAATAGGGGATCATGGGGCTCCTGTGTCCTTGCCCAAACTCAAAAAAGCCTATGAAAAAGGTACCAGAGGCATCTCATGGGGCCCCCTACTGACCCCGGGCACTCGGGCAGTGCCAAATTTCCAAATGGTCAGTCCGCCCCTGTCCACATTACAGGTGTGTGTACCCTATCTTATTCCTGTGCATGAAGATTATGGGAGGTGTTCTGTAATGGTTGCTGGCGACGATTCAGGGCCCTGCTTACTTACTTGCTATCTCTAGATGACAAGTGAAACCAATTATATAGTTACTATAACACACTGTACCTTAAACTGAGTTCTCTAGAATTCACTGCAACTAAAGTCTAGAGAGCATCTCACAGGGTCTGCGGGAATGTACTTCCTGTAGCATGTACTGTATAACTTCCTCCCTCTCTCTTCCCTGAATACCATTTTTTTCCCCAATTCTACTGAGGATTTTACAATAAACTACCGTACCACTACCGCCATGCGGCACAGTCTCATTGACTTCCGGCCTTGGAGATAGTGCTGTTGCTAGGATTGTAAAAGGTCTGAGTCACCATTGAACATCCCAAAGACAGTAGTGAGGCCTGTTAGTTCAGGGAAGGAAGAGCAATTGTACTGGGGAACATAATATCTTGTAGGGGAAGGACAACCACAGTTGGTGCTTAGGGTATGAGGCTTAGTGCTAGAGGGGAGATTTGGGGAGGTGGAATGTGGAGGGAGAGGATTTTTTTGGGGGGGTTGTGTTAAGAGAGAAGATTTGGAGGTTTGGAGGGGAAATTCTGGACAGTCGCAAGGCACCCTTTAAAATTATGGACAGTTTTGAGGCATTCCATTCTAAAATGGGGTGCCTTAAGACTGTCCATAATTTTAAAAGGGCACGCCAATCTAAAATGTGAAAAACTATTCTAATAGTTTTATATAACGCAGCATCATCCACACATGTAGGACACCCAACATTAGAGGTGATTTATTCTTCCAAAGCAAATACACTTCTGCACCCTGGTACTGACTAGTATTTGTCAGGGCAGGAGCGGTGTAATGGGCAGGCAGGCCTAATGGTCAGGTCACGCAGCGACTGACGACAGCCACTACTCACAGACCAGAGTCCCTCAGGGCGCGGAGTGTAAGCCCCAGGCTGCCCTTCACCAGGGCCCCTGATGGTGGGGATGGACTTGACGCAGCCTGAGACCAGGTCGCGGCCCCCGAGTAACCCCAGCTGCGGTAACGACTGCCGCCAATGGCGTACAGCTGGTGGGAGCCAGATGCAAAAAAGTATAGCGTGGTCGGATAGGCCGGGTCGATAACAACGGAGCAAACAGTACAAGACGGTAGACAAGAATACTCAGGTCACGGGCCGGGTTCAGCAACGGGAGGTCAGGTAATGGGATAAAGCAGAGAATAGTCTTGTCCAAGCCAAGTCGGTTACCAGGAGAGCAACGAGAACAGAACAAGGGCTTGCTGCAAAGGAACATACAGGACACGAATACAAAGAGCAACTGCAGACAGCAGGCTTAAATGTGATCAGCCACACCCTTCTGGAGGAGGAGCCACAGAGGCCTGAAAGCATAAAGGCTCCCACCATGCTTTGCAGGAACTTAAGATGGATGCCAGCACATGGAGCAACACAATCTCTGAGGAAAGGTAGGACCTTGACAGTATTCCCATGTTTCTATTCTGCCTCAGTTTTCTCCATCACTGAGCTAATGTGAACCCAGCAATGATGAACAGGGGCAGAGGAGGGTCAAACAAGGATGCTGTGCAGGCAACTAACATTCTCCTTATCAACTGATGGTGTCATTGGTTGTCAGGACGCTTGCGGCTAGAAGGTTGTAAAGGGGCACAATGAAAACCTATGGCCTTGTGTAACTAAAAGGCAGGCATGTTCCACCCACTGGCTTGTATACAAGTTTTGGGCAATTTTTAGACATTTTGCCAAGGCACCCTTGAAGAAACCTCAAGGCACCCCAGGATGCCTGGGCACCCTGGTTGAGAAAGGCTGCTCTGGATCAACTGTGGGTATAGGATTATAACTTTGTTTTTTTTTGGTTGAACTAGATGGACTTTTGTCTTTTTTCAGCCAGAATAACTATGTAACTATGTAATGGCCATTGATAACGGTCCTCCACACTTAATTCAGATGACCTATAAAAGAAAAAGATCTTTTCATGGTCAACAACATCAACAAGCTCATCCGCCCTGCACTCTGTCATATTATGGGGTTTGTGTCCCTTCATTAAAGATGGGCACAATATATTTAGTAATATAAAGATAATATGCGAGCGCTATCCGGAGATCTCAAAGCGGCTAGAACACCAAAAGGTAACCAAAAAAGAACCTTCCAATAAAATACATAAACATATATATATCTAAAAACATATATAAGGTGCAGCGCTATAATAGTAAAATGGCATATATAACATATATAATAAAGTGAAAATATCAAATCACACTGAAGTTAAGTGAGATGAACAAGTCCCAAAATAGGTCAAACGTGGGGATCCAATAGATCCTAGTAGGTGCGTGGGATGAGATTCTGTGTATCACATGGTGAATCTGAGGTAAAAATTGCACACTCACCAGAAGTGCGTCAAAAAAACGCATGTAGGGTTCATCCTGTGGTATCAGATAGCGATCATCAATGGCCAAGACAGGGACAAGATCCTATACCTTCCAATAGCACCTTGGGTATATACTTCAAATTTCATAAGCGTGTCACCATCTGGGGTCCCCTTTTAGAGCAGATTCTGCAAGTGGGGTCTGTCATAGAAGAGAGCCCAATAAGGGACACCACATAGTGTGATACCATATAAACTGAGTTTATTGGTACAACATGTATAGTGAAGGTAAAAATGCAAATGCAACACTGACCAGATATTAATCAGGATGACCACCTGCGGTGGTCAGACGTCCAGATACTGCAGCCCTCTGACGCGTTTCGTGCGGTGCACGTTATCAAAGGGTCCTGGGCTAATATCATATTATATCTTGTTTGATGGTTATCAGATTAAGATGTATTATGTCTTAATTTGAAAACCAGTAATAAAAGACCATGGCCAATTTTATTCCTACATGGTGATTTAGTGTGTATTTATTTTATAAATAGTTTTATTTATTTCTGCGTACACTCCCACTGCTCTTTAATCAAAAGAGGTACAACCCATACATTATAGACCAAGCCATCCTTATCCTTGGCAACGGTTAAACTAGCCGGCTGTGCTGCATTATCAGACATAATTTATCCGGCAGAGTAATGCTGCGCATTTACCCTACATGGCTGTCCTTTGATATTGTCCTTTTTATTCCCGATGAAAAACGAGAGAGGAAACAAGGTATAATATCCAACAAATGTTTGCTGGCTTGAAACAGAGAGTGATTAAAAGTCCTAGCTGTGGTGTCCCGCACTCTACATCAGCCCGGCTATAACAAGCATTAAAGATGATGGCTGTTACGTTCCCAGATAAGAAATATATTCTTCAAGCTGTCCCGGGGGAAATTTACCAGCTGGCCAATTATTGCTCGATGTGGCAGACACGGTTCACAATACCGTCAGGGGCTTTGCTCAGTTTGAAATGCTATTTTTGCGAGGCCGGGTGAACGAGTATATAGATGGGAGGGGAGGATGTGCCGGACCTTTTGGCGAGCGGTCGATTTAAAGAATAAAATACTGGACTAAAAACCCACAGTTGGCAGATTGGAAACAAGTAATTTCAGGGACAAAGTTTATTGAGATAATCCAGGGAAGATAGGAACAGTCACTGCTAGGGATAAAGTGAACCTGTACTTTGGCAGTGCAGGGCAAGGCAGAGGATTTATTTCAATGTTGCCCCCTCTTCACCTTTCATTGGCTCCCTTTGGGGTTTACAGTCCCCATGTGACAGAGCAGAACTGAGTGATGAGCAGATCAGACACCAAGTGGAAGGAAGGAAATACGCAATAATCAAAGAATGGTACACTAATTATGCCTTCAATAGTGACACATGTAATAATTAATGAAACGCGTAGACTTCGGTTCTCAAGGCGGATATCCTTGGACTTATATATCTTCAATTATGTGTTTTTCAAATCCACAATGGCATCTTTAAATAAATTCTGTAATAAAATTTTTAATATTGAGTAGTCATTACATGTGTCACTATCATGGCATAATTTGAGTCCCATTCATTGAGGTAATGTGTAGTTTCAATTTAAGGATGTAATTTGTGTTTTTTCCAACATTCCACTGAGTTGTGAAGGAAGGAAATATTTGCATATATAGAAGGCATAAGATGGGGCCTGAAGAGGACTGGGCTGGAGTGCAGGTGAACATTTTCGCCCTGCCCCTTGATATGTTGGTCTAATGACCTTGAGTGGAGATATTTCACCTTTCACACATTGATCAGAGTGGGTCAGTGATACATCTCGGGTGGGTTATATAGCTACTTTCTGCCCTTTCAGACCTGCAATCACAGGTGAGACTTCCAGCACTAACTTGCTCTAAGAAGATATGTAACCCAATGATGAGGAAGTTAATGCTGGAAGATATGAAAAAGTACATCACAATAAGCCCTAGGAATAATCACCCTTATCTATGCTCCCCAATTAGTGAGGCAACATGGCACTTTGTATGGTACATTTTATTTAGCATAACAAATCTGTCCCTACCATGAAAGGACAACAGGTTGCATTTGCACCCCCCAGGTCAAAGTTATCATGCCCTCCCTTGGGTGGGGCATTTCCGAGAACCTGTATGTAAGCAGGAGCTTCCAAAGGGTTAGTTTTTTTTTCCATGCTGACTGTTTGGATCAGGTCATCTGTCTTTCCACTGAAACTGTTAAAATCTTGATGTATGCAATGTGTCCCTGAATTGACCTGCTGAGTGGATGGGTCTAAGAGGAAGGGGTTAACTTGCTGGTCAAGTTTTCCCACCCAAATCCTGAGATTCACCGCCCCCCTGCAGGTCATCCAATACAAATATGGGATCTTCATTACACCAGAGAGTTCCCCTGCAAAAACAATGCCAAAATGTAGGCTGTTATGCTGCTGGACTGTGCCCCTAGCTGAGGGACCCAGTTGGGGTTCCCTGAGGGGCTGGGGAACCTGAGGACTCTTATAGACTTTCAGCTGCCAGCTATGGACTTACTGTCTTTAAAGATTATTACCAATCATGAACTCCAAGGACTATTTGCTATCTCTTGTGGATTATTTGCCTTAATAGACTTTGGTCTATAAAGGACTGTTTATGGACTTGCTGCTACTCAGGCATGACATGGGCACTAGAGAACCTTTGCACACAATTTTGTAAGAAGTTGCTTTGCCAGAACTTTTCCTGTATGTTTGCAGTACTTCAGTAAAGACCAGGGGCGGACTGACCATTTAGAAACTCGGGCACTGCCTGAGGGCCCGGGGTCAGTAGGGGGCCCCATGAGATGCCCCTGGTACCTTTTTCATAGGCTTTTTTGAGTTTGGGCAAAGACACAGGGGCCCCATGATCCCCTATTGCCCGGGGGCCCCATGAGTTGTCAGTCCGCCCCTGGTAAAGACTGTTTTACTCCTTTAAATGCTTGGTCTGAAGTCTCTCAAAGGGGTGCTACCATGGCTTATCTAAAGAACAGGACTTACACAAGGGGACTGTAGGTTGGAGGATATATAGTACATTTTAGTCCAGCATGTAGTTTACTGTCTATTGTAGGCTATATTGTCGTAGCTCGGGACAACCCTACATGTATTATTGCTTAAGGCAACCAATCAGCCATGAAACGGGTGACTTGGCATAAGGTAATGGATACTCTGGTACTGAAGCGGTGATCACTTGCGGTCGTTTGCCCACATACTAGGACCAGACCAGCGGCACAGCATACCTAGGGACCTAGCTTGGGAGTCACAAAAGAGTTATGTAGAGGGGCCCCTGAGAAGAGAACAACATGTCGTTGTGGTGGAGTTTGTTTCCTATATCTAGTAGCAACAGATGAGATGTCACTGGGAGTAAGGTGATAGGAATTGATGGGTTGGTTAACGCTGGTGCAGGCTCTGTTGTACCGCTTCCTAAATGCTGTGCACCTGGGAAGAGGTGTTCTCTAACTGCAGTGGTGTCTAGACTGCTTAGTGTTAACAGTACAGCAAGTTAGCCATTGGTTAATAGAAGGTTAACTGTGTTCATTGCGGCTCGCTTCTAAGTCTGGAGTTGTGCCTTAATGCTGATTTCACATAACCGCAAACTTATGCCTAGAGCATAGGCAATTAGTGAGTAGTTCTTAGTGTCCCCACTAGGGAGCTTAACCCCCTTTCACATGTATGTTTGCCCTACATGGAAAAAGTTTAGATTAATTTTAAAGCATGGAGGTACCCAAGTGCAAACCTTTATGATGCAGATGGTAAATACAGAGATTTTAGTGACTGGGTTAATGTCTAATTTAAGCTGGCCTAGACCTAGTGCATTGACCTCTTTAATCTGGTCTAGACTTGGTGCTTTGACCCTTTTAAGCTGGCATAAAAATGGTGTCTCTTTAAGATGGCTTAGACATGGTGCCTTGACCCTTTCAAGCTGGCCTAGACATGGTGTCTCTTTAAGATGGCTTAGACATGGTGCCTTGACCCTTTTAAGCTGGCCTATACATGGTGTCCCTTTAACATGGCTTAGACACGGTGCTTTGACCCCTATAAGCTGGCCTAGACATGGTGTCACTTTAAGATGGCTTAGACATGGAGCCTTGACCCTTTTAAGCTGGCCTAGACATGGTGTCTCTTTAAGATGGCTTAGACATGGTGCTTTGACCCCTTTAAGCTGGCCTAAACCTAGTGCATTGACCTCTTTAATCTGGCCTAGACTTGGTGCTTTGACCCTTTTAAGCTGGCATAAACATGGTGTCTCTTTAAGATGGCTTAGACATGGTGCCTTGACCCTTTAAAGCCGGCCTAGACATGGTTCCTTGACTCCTTTAAGCTGGCCTACACCTGGAGCCTTGACCTCTTTAAGTTGGCCTAGACCTGGTGCCTTGACTTGGTTGTTTTTGGCCATATACGGCCAGAGAGTGTTTAGCACTTTATTGTGTTTAGCACAATTTATTCCAAGGTGGTGTTCTGTGTTATTATGACTTGTTATCCCTCATTCTCTTTTCCTCTGTTGTACCGCATGTCCATTTGAGTCTATCTGCAGAAATTATAAACAATTTCCATCATACACAAGTCAACGGCCTTGAATCTACTGAGAGCTATTGAGGCCTTTGTAAGGCTGATTGCACTGAATGCGCCACTGCCCTGTGTATAGTTACTATAGTGAACAATAAACAAGATAAAGCAAGAAAGGTCAAAAACAACAGATTAGTATTCAGCTTCAGGAACTTTTTGTATATGTGAAAAGGGTGGAATTCACAATGCACTTAAAAAGACAAAAAAGTGCAAAACGTTATGGCCAGGAAAAGGATTAAGTACCTTCATTCCATTGTTTTTTTTTTAGTCTTTATTTCTGTATTTACTTAATGCATCCATTTCTATATATTGTATGCAGTTGTATTGAATTTTGCGGAGAACATTGAACTATACACATCTCTTCCAGATCAAAAAGATCATACGCTTGAATGTCCTCATTGCACTCATACACACAAACTGTAATGGCAATTTGAAACTGAAGTGAACAGTTGGAATGCAGACTTATTTATAATTCTTAATCTATAGAGTGACCCAAAAAATATTTAAATAATCACTCAATTGCGCCAAATGATGATTTTTAAATATTATTATATCCAATTAGCTGCCACTTTAAATGCTATGTCAAAGCTTATCACAAATGTTATCACCCTCAATAGCAGTGACTATCAGCGCGCTTCCATATGAATGCATTAAATCCTATCGACAATCTCTGTGTGTATTCATTACCAAAACAATATCAGCAAATTATATGTGACATAAATTATAGTGCTCAATTTTTACACCATAAATCATAAGTCCAGTGAAAAAAAAAAATATATAAATAGATATTAAAAAATAAATTAAAAAAGTCCAAAAAATCTTCCACAACGTGAATCTTCTGTGACCGTTAATCCCAGTGAGAAATGAATAAACCACGTGCTGTGCCTCTCATGTACCCCCTCTCAGGTGTGCACTCACCAGAACATAGCCTTTAATTAGCCTTATATTTAAATTCCAGATATTAGGATCACCAGAACATATGTAAATAAAAACAAAAATAAAATTAAAAATTTTTGCTTATTAAAGTTGTTTACCTTGGGTAATACACGATTGGAGCAATTTTTTTCTCTTTCTATGTAACTAAGGAGAGGAGTATATATTATGAT